>NW_008660072.1:0-2754 GCF_000695815.1 Acanthisitta chloris
CGGGGTTTCACCGCGCTCCGGCTGCTTCCAGGAGGAGGAGGAGGTGGTCCCGCTCAAGAAAGAGAAGACACATTTCACTGTGCGGCTGACAGAGCTGAAACCCGCGGACAAGGTGAAGCTGATCAAGGAGGTGAAGAACTTCGTGCCAGGAGTAAACCTCGTGCAGGTGAGAAGAGGCTGCTCCAGGTTCTGGAGTGTCCCCCCAGGCCTGAACGGGTCCTGCAGCCTCAGCTCTCTGTTCAGAGAGAGCCTGGATTTGTGTGTGCAGGAGCACAGCCAGCCTGTGCCTCAGTGTGGAGACATGGATGAGGTGCAAAACACTATTTGGTTGCATCTTTGGCGTTTTCCCCTGGCAGGAGTGGGGGGATGAAGCAGGAGGCTCAAGGATCTCAGAGTCCTCTGTGCCAGCCTAAGCTTCTCCAAATCTGAGAGCTGCTGTGAGCTTTCCTGCAGAGATTGGGAGTAGCCAGGATCCCTCACTATAGCTGGATTTGCCTTTCCTTTCCTGAGGCAAATGTACTTCTGAATTTTGATGAGTTTCTCTAATTCACACATCTCTCAATCTAGGTTTCCAAGCCCTTTCCAGTGCTCTATTTGTAGGTGGTGCTTCCTCCTCTTTCCTGGGAGGAAAAGGGCCTCTCACAGCCCTGGGCAGCATCTGAGCTCATGCCCTTGAGTCAGGGTGTGGACTCAGCAGAAGCATTTAATTTGCTGCAGTTCTCCACTGGGTGATGCTTCTGTATCTTGGGGTTAATAGTAGTGTTTTTGGTTTATCTAGCTGCGATGTGGAGCACTGCAGAGTCTGCTGCTGTTGTAGCCTGGGATAGCAGAAGGGTTTGCAGATAATCTTCTGGCCCATTCCTGTTGCTGTATTGCAAAGCCAGCAAAGAAACTCAGTAGCACAGGTGCAAGTTTGGCTGCCCACGAGGGTAATTATCTGACTGTCAGCCTGGTTCCTCTGGCACTTGTTCATCCATTATCAGTCCCAAGCAGACATGAAAATACCAAACACTGTAACGGATACAATCGGTGGATAATTAACTGGAGAGCTCAGTGAGCTTGGCTTAGCACTGACACCTGTCAGACAAACTGTTTGTAGGAGTCAGTTACTGTGAGCAAACTGTCCAGTGTGATGTACCTGCCCTGGTACTTTGGTTAAAACACACACACACCAAACAGCCTCTGATGGTGGTTCTGCCTGCAGAGGTTGTGTTCAGAGTGAAACTGATGCACTATTATAAATTTCGTGGCCATCCAGTCCACGGGTTTTGATGAGGTTTGCAGGGAATCTGCCCTTTGGAAGGAAGCACAGCTGGTGAGGACTTTGAGTGCTGGTGGGTTCCAAACAAGTCAGTCCTGTGGCAACAGCTGTGTAATGAGACAGGTGTGTGGTCAGAACACACTGGACCATAAGGCTGTCTGCACCTCAGGAAGCTCACTGGGAGCTGCCAGGCAGACACTGACCTGTGTCGCTGCCAGCCCTGGGCTCTGGCTGCACTGGGAAGGTGCTGCCTCTGCCCCATGGATCCCGCTTGGTTCAGGCCCTGCTCTTCCTCCCACTGAGAACAGCTGTTTCCCACAACCTTTTAGAATGGAGTCACACCTTGGTGAGCAGAGTTCCGAAACAAATAACCTGGGCTGTATCACCTGTCCAGTCCAGGCGTCTATCCAAATCCTGTCTGGGTGAGCAAAGGCATTTCTGCCCCCCAAGCGCTGCCTATGCAGCTGTGCCTGCTCACCCCTGGCAAGGAAAGCGTTTTCTGCCACCACAGCCACATCATCACTGCACCCAGCTAGAATCAAAAGGACAGAACCTCTCTGCCAGCAGCAGCTGCTCTGGTGGGTGTTAAACCCCCACAGTGCCCTGGCTGAGAGCTGTGGCACTGCCTCCATGCCTGGGAACCACCCAGGTTTTGTTTGGAGGAGCCAAACAGCTTCATTGCTGCTGCCTGGTGTAAGAGCAGAAGGGTCTGACCACAGCAGGGGCTTGTTCCCCCAGGCTCCATTCCCTCTCTGCAGCAGTGCTGCAGTAAGTCCCTTAAATCAGCTCCACAGCTTTTCAGCTTGCCTGAAGTATTGCAGCACTGCTTAGTACCCGTAGTTTTGCTTAGAAAGTCCCTAAGATGTCAAAATACTGTGTTGCCAAGCACAGTCTGTGCTGGAGCTCTGTTTTACCCAGTGCAGCTGTGTCCAAACCCTCCACTGGCCTCCCCTCCCGCTGGCAGAACTATGTGAACCAAAACACTGGCCCTGAGCAGAGCCGGCCCAGGGCCAGACAGCCACTGCCTCAGCAAGTCACTGCCTTGGCAGGTCCCTGTGTGAGGCTGTGCCTGCACCCACACCTCTGCAGGCTGGGGGTGCACATCTGGGAGAACCAGGCACGTGGTGGGAGGAATTTGTGAGCAGTGAATCACTGGGAAAGGTTTCCCAGTGGATGTGCTGTCACTCAGTCAGGTTTACCGCCTTCAGCAGAATGTGCTGTAGTTCAAGTGAAAGTCTTGGGGGTTTGTACCTGTGGGTGAGTTTCCCTGGTCAGCTTAGGCAGAGGTCAGGCTCATGGCTCTAAATCCGATAATCCAGTTAGCGAAAGGGAGTTTACGAGACCTGTACTTTGTCCCTCCCGCAGGCGAAGAAGCTGGTGGAGTCCCTTCCGCAGGAGATCAAGGCAAACGCCTCCAAGGAGGAAGCAGAGAAGATCAAAGCGGCGCTGGAGGCGGCAGGAGGGACTGTTGTTTTGGAGTAGTCTCACCATGG
>NW_008660072.1:2940-5054 GCF_000695815.1 Acanthisitta chloris
TGCTTGAAACAACCGTTGCGGCGGACCCCCTGCCTCCCTCCGCCACCACCATGAACTGTTCTACCTTATAAATATCCCAAAAACCTGTAAAACGGTTCATCTCTCCAAATCACACGATCCCTGTGCTCTGCCTGTGTGTGCGCCAGTAACGCTGCTGTTTGTACCAGCGCATCACCCCCTCCCCACAGCACCGCCCCCCTCCTCACCCCACTCCTCACCCTGCCTTTTGCTGATGGTTTCACCTCCCTGGTAATTAATCCCTGTCAATTATTAATGGGAAGAGCCACTTCTATGGGCTGTGGAGATACCTGTGAGGTGGGAATGAGGATTTTTGTAGTTTTGATCATCCCCCTATGCTTGGTAGTGGTGAGGCACCTTGAGCACTGTGCTCAGTTTTGGGTCCCTCACTTTAAAAAGGACATTGAGGTGCTAGAGTGAGTCCAGTGAAGGGTGTCAAAGCTCATAAAAGGCCAGAAAACCTGTCTGATGAGGAATGGCTGAGGGGTTTGTTCAGTCTTGAGGAGAGGAGACTCAGGGGTGACCTCATGGCTCTCTACAAGTACCTGAGAGGAGGTTGTAGCCAGGTGGGTTCAGTCTCTTCTCCCAGGCAGCTAGTGACAGAGTGAGAGGACATGGTCTCAAGCTGCACCAGGGGAGGTTTAGGTTAGACATGAGGAACAAGCTGCACGAGGTTTAGGTTAGACATGAGGAAGAATTTCTTCACGCAAAGAGTGTTTAGACACTGGAACAGACTGCACAGTGAGGGGGTGGAATCACCCTAAATACCAAATTCTGTGGCTGCAGGGAGAGGGCTAGAGGGACTGGCCTTGAGCTGAGACAGGAGATTCAGATTCCATGTTAAGAAGAACTTGGCTGTGAATGGTGTTCAGGCACCAGAATAGTTTAGCTCAGGGAGGTGGTGGAGCAAAGAGTGTTTAGACACTGGAACAGACTGCACAGTGAGGGGGTGGAATCACCCTAAATACCAAATTCTGTGGCTGCAGGGAGAGGGCTAGAGGGACTGGCCTTGAGCTGAGACAGGAGATTCAGATTCCATGTTAAGAAGAACTTGGCTGTGAATGGTGTTCAGGCACCAGAATAGTTTAGCTCAGGGAGGTGGTGGATTCACCATCCCTGGAAGTGTTTAAGAGGTGTCTGGATCTGGCACTGGAGGATATGGTTTAGGGGTTACAGCAGTGACAAGTTAGTGGTTGGACTGATGATTTTAGAAGTCTTCTCCAACCTTGATGATTCTTCAATCTAGTCCCACATCCCTGCTCAAGCATCCTAGAGCTTATGGCACAGCTTTGCATCCAGACAGTGCTTGAACATCTGTGCAACCTATTCCAGTGCACAGTAAGTTTTCCAACCTTAATGATCGTGTGATCTAGCACTGGGTGATATGTTTTCGGGGTTGCAGTGCTAGGTGAACAGTTGGATTTGATCTTAAAAGTGTGTTCCAATGCTGATGACTCCACAATCTGGTCCCACCTCCCCGCTCCAGCATCCTAGAGCTCTGAGCACAGGTTTACATCTGGATGGGTCTTGAATTATGCAACCTATTCCAGTGCGCAGTAAGTTTTCCAACCTTAACAACTGTGTGATCTGGTGCCTGGGTGGATGTTTCGACTGATCTTAAGGGCTTGTTCTAACCTTGATGACTCCACCATCTGGTCCCACCTCCTTGCTCAAGCACATAGCACAGGTTTGCATCCAGATGGGTCTTGACCATCTGCGCAGCCTATTCCAGTGCACGGTAAGTTTTCCAGCCTTAATGCTCATGTGACCTAGCACTGGGTAATACGTTTGAGGGGTTGCAGTGCCAGGTGGATGTTCAGACTGATCTTAAAGCTCTGTTCCAACCTTGATGATTCTACAATCTCATGGAACCTCCCTGCTCAAGTACATGACAGGTTTGCATGCAGACAGTGCTAGAATATCTGCCCAACCTATTCCAGTGTGTAAGTTTTTCCAACCTTAATGATCATGCGATTTCGCACTGGATGGGATTCCAGCCTTAACGATCATGCGATTTCGCACTGGATGGGATGTCTTCAGGGTTGCAGTGCTAGCTGGATGGTCGAACTTGCTCTTAAAGGTCTCTTCCAACCCTG
>NW_008660073.1:0-2511 GCF_000695815.1 Acanthisitta chloris
CCGCGATATAACCCCTCGGCACTCACCCGGGACACAGCCCCACGTATCCACCCACTCGGGACACCGCTGATCCACACGGACACGGTCGGGACACAGCCCCACGTGTCTGCCCGAGACACAACCCCTCCCAAGCTGTAACCCCCCAGGTACCCACCCGGGTCATGGCTCCACACACTCAGGACACAGCCCCATGCATAAACCCACTCCGGACACTGCCTCCCCTGAACCCACCCGTGACTCAGCCCCTGCAAGAATCCCCCCAGCCCTCCCGGGGATCTTGAACCCTATCCAAGAGGGTCCCATGGGGACCAGCCCCAGCACGGGGGGGTCCCCCCAAATCCAGTCCCCCCTAGCTATCTCCTCCCACTCCCGATGGAGACGTGCCTGTGTGCTGGGAGTCACCATGGCACTGGTGACCCCTCTGTCCCCCGTGTGGGGTCTGGAGGGTATAGGGACAGCCGCAGGGCGTGAGGAGTGGATGCACACGGGCACAGCTGAGCCCCTCCGTGGGCATTGCAGCCCCTGGGGGGACAGAGGTGACAGCGGTGACAGTGGTGACAGCGGTGACAGCAGGGGACAGTGGTGACAGAGGGGGATGGGGAGAGAGGCAGGGAGGGAGGGAGGAATGGAGGGATGGAGAGAGGGACAGACGGAGGGACAGATGGATGGAGGGGATGGAGGATGGGTGGAGGGGTGCGGAGGCGGAGGGAGGGAGGAGGTGGAGGGATGGAGGGATGGATGCAGGGATGCACGGAGGGAGGGATAGATGGAGAAGGTGGAGGGATGCATGGACAGATGGAGGGATGGGTGGGTGAAGGATGGCCAAGGTGGAGGGATAGAGGAATGGTGGAATAGAGAGAGGGATGGGAGGAAGAATGAGTAGAGAGAACAAAGAGGATGGACAGACAGATGGATAAGATGGAGGGATAGAGGGAGAGAGGGATGGATGGGAGAATGGTTGGGTGGAGTAGATGGATGAGGGATAAGATAGAGGGATGGGCAGACAGATGATTGGAGAAGATTGGAAGGTGAATGGATCAAAAGGATAGAGGGATGAGTGGATGGAGGGAGAAGACAGGCAGGTAGATGGAGGGATGGATGAAAGGATGGAAGGAAGGATGGAGAGGTTAGGAAGGCAGAGAACCGAAGAGAAGAGGGGAGAGGATGGATGGATGGATGGATGGGTGGATGGATGGATGGCGGAGATGGAGGGAGGGGCAGATGGATAAGGCAGAGGTGCAGTGAGTGAATAGATGGAGGGATGGAGGGATAGATGGAGAGGAGGGAGTAAGGGTCATCCCACCCCTGGCACAGCCACATCCCTGCTCCTGAGGGTTCCCTGCTCCAGGGCATTCCCTGCTCCTAGGGGTTCCCTGCTCCCAGAGGTTCCCTGCTCTGGGGTCTGAGGACTATGCCCACCCCAGTCTAGGCATGAGGATGCTCAGGATTATCCACATCCTTGCAGACATTTTCCAGTCTGTGGGGTCCCTTCACCCCTTTAGGGATCTTCTCCCCAGGTCTAAGGGTGCCCCATGGCCATGGGCCGCTGGGGAGTGACACAGTGGTGTGAGGACTGTGGCCACCCCTCTCCAGGGTTGAAGATGCTCAGGATTATCCACATCCTTCTGGGCGTTTTCCAGGCTGGGGGTCCCTCCATCCCCTCAGGAACCTCCTTCTCGGGTCTGGGGGTCCCTCTTCCTCCTCAGGGACCCTCTCCCCAGGTCAGGGGGTGCCCCATGGCTGTGGAGTGCTGCAGAAAGATATGGTGGTGTGAGGACTGTGCCCACCCCTCTTCAGGGGTGAAGATGCTCAGGATTATCCCTATCCTTCCAGGCATTTTCCAGCCTGGGGGGCTGCAGTCGAGTCCCCTCAGGGCCAGCAGTGGGTGCAGAGCGCCTGAGTCCCCCAAAGCCGTGGGGAGGGAAGGGTTAAGCCGCTGCGTGTGTGCGTGTGCAGCCCCGAACCCACCGCCCTCGTGCCCTCATTAAGTCCCGGTGGCACCAGGCTGTCTGGGGACAGCGAGGACAGGGGACACGACCTGCCGCTGCCTTTGTCTCAACTTGGGCCAAAGTTTGTCTGCAGCTGCCGGTGAGTCCGTGGGGTTGTGGGATGTATCCCTCCAGGCACGTGGGAGGGGACAGAGATGTCCTTGCGTGGGCTGGGTGCCACCCTCTGCACCAGGGACACGGTGGGGCGATGCTGGGAGCACCCCAGCTGCATCCTACCACCCCTCCTGGGGGTGAGGACTGGAGGGATGTTGTCCCTAGAGCTCCCCAACCCTGTCCCCATTCTGGGGAGGGGGGTCTCCCTCCATCTGGGATCCGACCCAGTCGACCAAGTGGTCCCAGCAGTATTCTGGAAGGCACTGGGCCCTGCACCAGCTCAGGGTAAGGCAACTCGGGGTCTGTGGGCAAACAGGCAATGAATAGTCCCCAGTGACTCCTCTCTGTCCCTTCCTAGATCCCCAGGAATGGGGTGTGGGAGCTGGGAATGCTCCAGGGGACACCCTGA
>NW_008660074.1:0-649 GCF_000695815.1 Acanthisitta chloris
CTCTTCCTGTTCCTCCCAAACCACTTCTTGTTCCCTCAAACCATTTCCTGCTCCCCCCAAGCCACTTCCTGTTCTGCCAAGTCCACTTCCTGTTCCCCCAAACCACTTCCTGTTCCCCAAAACCACTTCCTGTTCTGCCAAACCTACTTCCTGTTCCTCCAAAACCACTTCCTGTTCCACCAAAACCACTTCCTGTTCTGGCAAACCCACTTCCTGTTCCTCCCAAACCACTTCCTGTTCCTCCCAAACCACTTCCTGTTCCTCCCAAACCACTTCCTGTTCCTTCAAAACCACTTCCTGTTCCCCCAAAACCACTTCCTGTTCTGCCAAAACCGATTCCTGTTCCCCCAAAACCACTTCCTGTTCTGCCAAAACCGATTCCTGTTCCCCCAAAACCACTTCCTTTTCCCCAAACCCACTTCCTGTTCCTCTAAACCACTTCCTGTTCCCCAAAACCATTTCCTGCTCCGCCAAAACCACTTCCTGTTGACCAATTCACCAAAATTTCCACAAAATTCTGTTCAAAAAACAGCAAAAATTTAGGGCAAAAATCAGCCAAAAACTGGAGCAAAATTGAGACCAAAATTTGAGGCAAAATTAGACAAAATTTGACCAAAATCAGCTCAAACTCTTCCAGTTGACCCCAAAC
>NW_008660075.1:0-1764 GCF_000695815.1 Acanthisitta chloris
GGTGCTCTCTGCTCCCACCCTCATCCCGGGCTGAGGGTTCTCTCTACTCCCACCCTCATCCCAGGGTGCCAGGATCCCTGTCCCCTCTTCCTGGTGCTTGTTCCAGTGGGGATATGTGGAAAGTCATGGTGTCCCCACAGGGATGCTCTGCTGGGGGTGATCTCTGCTCCCACCCTCATCCCAGGCTAGGGATGCTCCCTGCTCCCATCCTCATCCCAGGCTAGTGGTGCTCTCTTTTCCCACCTCATCCCTGTTCCCCTTTTCTTGCTGGAGACAGAGGTGATCCAATGGCTGATATCCCTCTGCCACCCCAGGGGACACTGTGGGGTTGGAGCCACTACCAGTGACAACCCCCAGGACCATCCTTTCTCCATCACCCACTGGGACACGCTGAGCTCCCACAGACCCCACTCTGCCCCAGGCTGAATCCCACCCATGTCCTCACAGCTCAGCCTGCTCTGGTGCTGCCCCAGTTGGGCCCATCTCTCCTCTGGGGTCACTGGTGTCTGTCTGTCTGTCCAGGCAGGACATGGACTCCATGTTCGAGGACGACATCAGCATCCTGACACAGGAGGCTCTGGGGCCAGATGAGGACTGGCTGGACAGCCCCAACACTGACCTCTCGGGTGAGATGTGCTCAGCCTCCCACTTTGCCCTCATCACTGCCTACGACGACATCAAGAACCGACTGACAGGGCTGGAGAGGGAGAACTCCACGCTCAAGCGTCGGCTCAAGATGTATGAGGTCAAGGTGAGGGGCTGGAGGGGCTGTGGGGGCTGTGTGTGGGGCTGGGGGTCCCTGCTGACCCCCTGTCCCTCGGCCACAGTACCCACTGATCGGTGAGTTCGGCGAGGAGCACATCTTCTCCCTCTATGAGGCCAAGGAGACGTCGCTGCTCAAGAGTGAGAAGGCATCTCTGCAGCAGCAGCTCAACCAGTTCCAGCACGAGGTGAGTGGGAGCAGTGGGGATGGAGGGTGTGAGGGGTCCCCAAGCTGCTCACTCACCCCTCACCTCCTTCCCTGGCAGCTGCAGAAGAGCAAAGAGCGTGAGGAGCAGCTGGAGGAGATGATCCAGGCGTATGAGAAGCTGTGTGTGGAGAAGGCTGACCTGGAGACTGAGCTGGGAGAGATGGTGGGTGCTGGCAACTGGTGCCTGGGGACATTGGGTATATCAAGTGATTTTTGGGGTGCAGGATCCCAGGTCCTGGATCCCAGGTGCTGGGCATTGGGGCTCCCTTCCCCTTTCCATCTCAGGAGATCTGAGGCTGAGGTGCTGCTCATCGATGATTTTCCACGTTGGGGGCTGCACGTGGCTCAGCATCATCCTTGGCTCTTCTCACTTTTGCCCTGCCAAGGGATGCTCCCAATTCCAGCATGGTGCCTGTTTCTCTCCTGGCTTGGCCAGGCATTCCTTGCTCCCTTTCCCCATCCCAAATGATGCTCTGCCAGTTAGTTTTCTACCCTCCTCTGGGTTGGAATGGCACTCCCACCAACTCCATGGAGACTTCCAAAATGGGATCTGTTGGGTGGGGGCAGAATGTAACCTAGCTCGGGTGGGGGACAGACTGAACCTCGAGCAGGAGCTGCAGAGCTCAGCCCTCTCCCCTCCCCGTGCAGCGAGCGCTGGTGGAGACACACCTGAGCCGCATCCGGAGCCTGGAGCAGCAACTGCGGCAACGCGACGGAGGCTCCTTCCCGGGGCTGGGCACGCAGGAGGTGCCTTTCATCGCCCTGCACCCCAACCCCGGGCTGGGCCACCCCGA
>NW_008660076.1:0-362 GCF_000695815.1 Acanthisitta chloris
GAATCCAGTCTGGAGTTTCATCCTCCAACATTTCGCCCCTCGGAGCACAGAGAATTCAGCCCCGAGTTTCATCCTCAGATAGTTCACCCCTCGGAGTGCTGGGAATTCAGCCCTGAGTCTCACAATTCAACATTTCACCCCTCGGAGTGCTGAGAATTCAGCCCTGAGTCTCACCCCTCGATATTTCACCCCTCGGAGTGTGGAGAATTCAGTCTGGAGTTTCATCCTCCCGACCGTTTACCTCTCGGAGTGCTGAGAATTCAGCCCTGAGTCTCATAATTCAACATTTCACCCCTCGGAGTGCTGGGAATTCAGTCTGGAGTTTCATCCTCGGAGGGCTGAGAATTCAGTCTGGAGTTTCA
>NW_008660076.1:560-1075 GCF_000695815.1 Acanthisitta chloris
CCCTGGGAGTGCTGAGAGTTCAGCCCTGAGTCTCACCCCTCGATATTTCACCCCTCGGAGTGCGGAGAATCCAGTCTGGAATTTCACCCTCAAACATTTCACCCCTCAGAGCACAGAGAATTCAGCCTCGACTTTCATCCTCCGACATTTCACCCCTCGGAGTGTGGAGAATCCAGTCTGGAGTTTCATCCTCCAGCATTTCACCCCTCGCAGTGCTGAGAATTCAGTCTGGAATTTCGCCCTTCGACGGTTCACACCTCGAGGTTCAGCCTGAGAAATTCACCCGTGGGAATTCAGCCTCGAAAAATCATCGTTCAGCCTCGAAAAATCTTCGTTCAGCCTCGAAATTTCGGAGTTCAACCCGGAGAAATTCAGCCGTGAATTTCAGCCCACGAAGTTCGACCCCTGGAAATTCATCCCTGGAAATTCAGCCAAGGAATCCACCGTCAAATTCCACCCTTGGAATTTCAGCCCTCGAGAGTCAGCCAAGAAATTCAGGCAGAAAATTCACCCCT
>NW_008660077.1:0-8314 GCF_000695815.1 Acanthisitta chloris
ACTCCCACGCGAGGCATGAGGAGGCAGTTCCGCAGTCCCATTTCTCCGCCTGCTGCTGGGGGTTCCCCGGTGCTCTGGAAGCAGGGCTTATCTCCGCACTGCACTCACCGCCACGAGCGCAGAGCACACCACAACGGTTTGTCACCGACTCCCCCAGATCCCAGCGTACTCCAGCGTGTCACACCCGCAGGGATATTAATAGCTCTTTGCACTCCTAACTCATCGATTTTCCGTTCGCAAATTCGCTCCCAGAAATAATTACTTTGCTCCAAGAGCAACAGCAAGAAAATCCACGTAGCAGCAGAAAAATGAGTGTATGAAGTGTTAGAAAAGCAGTCAGGAGGTTTGAGTCTGCAACAACTTACCCACCCAAAATGATGCAGAAATTCTTCACACACAAGTAGTTTCCATATTCATAGAGCACAGATGAACTTGGTAAAATCAGCCTGAAATTACTTACCCTTCAAGACCCTTTGCACTCACTCACTGACTAGAGGGAACGTCCTTGAGCTGAGACAGGGCAGAGTCAGAGGAGATGTGAGAAGAAATGTTTTCCCTGTGTGGATGTTCAGGTACTGGAATATTGCCCAGGAAGGTGGTAGAGTCACCATCCCTGGAGGTGTTTAAGAGGCATCTGGATCTGGCACTGAAGGATATGGTTTAGGGGTTCCAGCAGTGACAGGTTAATGGTTGGACTTGATAATCTTAGAGGTCTCCCCCAACCTTGATGGTTCTATGATCTTCCTAAACAAACAATTAATCCCAGTGAAGAATATATATTTCCCTTAGTACCAACATGATCCAGAGTTGCATCAACACTGAGTTACTCCTGCAGGAATCATTCTGCTCTGCAGCTGCAGCCAAATGCTCCTACTGCAGCTATTGCTGCAGAATGAATCTTGGTGATATGCTCAGAGCTCATTCCTTTTCATCTGGAGCACCTATCAATGGAACATTTACCCACATGTAATGCTAAGCAGCAGAACTAATTACAGAGACATTAAAGAACCAACATGGGGTTTTTTTGGTCCAACAGATGTTTTGTCTTGCAAACAACTAAAATAATCAAGCTTGAGAATGAGTGGTTTTAACTACATTCAGCAATTGGGGTTGGAGGGCAGAGAGCTTTAATTCTGAGACAGCAACAGGGATTTTAACTGAAAACCAAACTTTAACAGAAAACCAAACTCACACCCCACAATCTCCACACTAAACACAGTTCCTAGAGATTTCACTTTCTCTTGCACATTCACACTCTCCTCAAGGCCCATTTCTCCAGTGGGAGAACTGAAGCAGCATTACTATTCCTATAGCTGCTTTCAGCAGACTGCACCCAGGAAATCTCCTGACCAGGCAGAGCTGTGCCCCAGACTCCATGGCCTCAGCCCCAGCAGAACACAGCAACACGAGTCCATGGGATGGCATCAACAGCTGTTTCCTGTGTAGCAACACATTGTGCTCTGCAATAGGACATTTAACCACATTCCTTTGAGCTAGTATCCGTTTCAAACAGACCTACACAATAGGGAAGGGCTTATGTTCATGGATAACATTTTCAGCCACTGCAAACTGAGCAGTCAAGATTTCCACCCCCTGCACATCACCTGCTTCTCCAAGGTTTTTAAGATGAATATTTTTCCTATCAGAACTTGCTTCTATTTCTCAAGCTCAAAGGAACTTGCCACCCTGCCCAAGCTATCAGCTCCCTCACACCTGGTATGTGAACTTCCCCCTCAAATCCATAGGGCTGAAGCTTTTGCTGCAGCCAAACTCAGGGTGTTGACACTCAAACCACACAGCTCAGCACTCTGAGCTCTGTGCAGGGAAGAAGCTCTGAGGGGGAACCTGAACAATTACAGAGAAACCAGAACTTCTCATTCACGTGGCAGCCACAGCAGAGCTGCAGGAAGGGCAGAGGTGAAATCAGGTCTGAAAGATGCAAAAGAGCCATTTGGACAGAGAGTTACTTCAATAAATTTATCTGTAAGATCAGCCTTCAGGGCTTCACATCTAGGACAGACCCAGGAGGTGCACAGCCTCACAGCCCCTGTGCCTCACCAAACAAGGTCACTGCATTTGGAAAGAGATGTCTACTTCTGTATTTTATTATGGAAAGAAAGAACATTAATATTAGAAGTGATGCCTTCATGCATTTTCTGACTGACATTAAGGAACTGATGCTGCTCCCTGGCATTCCCTTCCAGGCCAGAATCCCTGTCTTCAAGGACGACAAACCTCTATCTTTAGCACTTGCTGCACTGAAGACAGAAAAGGCTCAGGAATGGACATATCTGAAGACCCACACAGAGTCTGTGTACAGCAAACACAGCCCATGAAACCAATAACTCCCCCAAGGGCTAAGTGCATAAACCTGTAGAAACTGTCTAGATGTAGGACTTGCATTCTCCAAAGTCCTCAACTCACTTCACTGAAGTACAATTTCTTCAACAACATAAGCATCAAGGTTAAGAATCATAGAATGGGTTTGGAAGGACCTCAAAGCTTATCTCATCCCACCCCCTGCCATAGGCAGGGACACCTTCCACTAGCCCAGGCTGCTCCAAGCCCCATTCAACCTGGCCTGGAAGACCGCCAGGGATGGGGCAGCCACAGCTGCTCCAGGCAGGTCACAGTTAACACTTCTCTCTATGCAAACCAGGAAAAATGAAGGCAATAAAACCTGTGGTTTATGATGCACAAAGCCTCTACCTGTCAAGCATTACACAGCATCTCTACAGGGTCATTCAGCACCTCAGAGACAAGAAGAGCAGCACAACAGCAAAGGAAAAGCTGCAGGCAAAGCATAAAACTACATTTCACAACTTGGTTGGTTATTAGACACACGAATACTCTGCTTGGTGAAGTATATAACAGGATATTGGATAAATGCATTTTATGAACACCCAGAGAGAATGGCAGCAGGACACTGATAAATGGGTAAATGTCAGCCACACTTTGGATGCCAGAAAGGCAAAAATTACTTGGGAGGCAGGAAAAAAGATTTCTAATCATTCTTCACAAGAAATAATGTGTCTCTCTAGTCACAGCTGTGGGACTGCTGTGAGGAGTGGGAAATTCATATTCACAATATCAATGAGTAAGAAACTCTTGTTAGGAATTGCAGTGACAGAACAAGGAGGAATGGGGAGAAATTGAAAGAGGGAAATTGAGATTAGACATCAGGAAGAACTTTTCCCTGTAAGAGTGGTGAGACAATGGCACAGGTTGCCCAGGGAGGCTGTGGCTGTCCCAGCCCTGGCAGTGTTCAAAGCCAGGTTGGCTGAAGCCTTGAGCAACCTGTTCTGGTGGGAGGTGTCCCTGCCCAGGGACTGTGAAGCTATGAAGAAAATGCATATGCTCCACCATGACATGATTTCTGCCTATATTAAGTTGTTTAATAAATGAGAGGAAAAGTAAACAGTCCTGCCCTCACTCTTGCTTCAAAGCTCTGCTACGTGATTTCTCTGAAGACAGCAGCTCACAGGCTATTCCATAGCTGGGGGAACATGTTTACAACACTTCATCTGTGCCAGAGGGATGTTCACAGCATGTAGGGAGAGGGGAAAGCTCAGGTCTCTGACTCCAAGGGTTGTGTGGCAGCAGCAAAACTCTGAGTGACACTATATGTTAAATCTCCATCAGCAACACTATATACATAGGCATAAACCTCCCCAGCTCTAGAGCTTTGCTTACAAGCTGTTTTCACTGATCCTGCACTGTGTTAGAAGTGCTGTAGCAAGACATGGGAAACTCCTGAGCCTCAGGACATGACCTTTCAGTGTGCAGATGTGTGAACAAGGGGAACACAAGCTCCAGGCTCTTGGGACAGCTAATAAAATACTGTCTTCTTCATTTTATCAGGCTCGCTGGTGAAGCAGAAATTGATTTAGAGAATCACCTGCCTTTCCAGCTACTAATTTTGACACACATTTAGAGAATCTATGTGGATATTGAACAGCCTCAACCTTAGCAAATACAGAGCCACAGAACCTGCAGCACAATCCCTGTTTCTTAACCTCCCAGAGCTCACTCTTCCACCCCCAGAGGTGTTTCCCAAGCCTGCCTGGCATAAAGCACTGCATTTTTCATCCAATCTCAGGGAGAGGAAAACTCACATTCATTACTCCACACCACTCTTGCTGTAATTCTCTGTTAACAATTCCATGCCACAGTTTGAGCTTCTTTAGATGCTGAAGTCACAGATTTTCAGCAGTGATGTGCAGGCAGAAGTGTGATGCATAAAGAAGCCCCAGGACTCCTACCCTGCCTGAGCAGGAGCTCTCCTGCAGTAGGTAACACAGCTCAAGGCTGAGCTGCTCCCTCTCCCCCAGGTACCCCAAGCTGAGCTCTGTGAACTCCACCAGCAGCACAAGGAAAGCATTTTCCTTTGCAGAGTGAGTTGAGCTGATAATGCCACTGGAGAAAGACTTCAGTCACTACAAAGGGCTAAAAAAACTCCAAGCAACCCATTTATTAGAGATCGTGCAGGTTTTTGCTCAACTCCAAGCACTGAGGAGCAGCCAAGGGACATCTCTTAGTTCAAATCTCCTAGGGCTATTTTTACATCACACAACTTCCCATCTCTGCTGTCCCAGGAACTAGCCCTTTTTATCATCCCATCAGGGCACCTGCATTTCAGACAGGGAGCAGGCTTGGAATCTATCTCACTCCCTCTTGCAAGGCTTAATTAACCTCAGCTCCTTAACATCAGCCAGAAGATGCATGAAGGCAACACCTCTAATACTAAAGCCATTTTTTCAGACAATAAAACATAGCCATAGGCACCCACTTGGCAATGAAGGGTGTGACAACAAAATCCCAATGCATATCACCAATTCATTCTCATGATGTTTGAGACCCTGCACATCATCTACCCCTACTGCTAAACAGGGAAGTCCTACTCCCATGAGAAGCAGCCAGGGCTGATCTCCAGTAAAACCACCTGAGGCTTCAGGTATTCAAGTTTCTTGAGCCATTTTACCAATCAAAGCTTGTTTGCCCCTTTCCAAGAAAGATTCTAAAATGTCCCATGAACAGCTTCATGAGAAGGGAATGCAGGTATTTCCAGGATACTCAGAGCCACCTTCAGGGCTTCCTTCACCTGAGTGGGTGTATTTAAGTGCCACCTGCTCCTGCTGTAGTATTGAGCAATGAGGAGCAGGAGGAGTTACATTACCTTCCTGCACAGCTGCAGCCACCTCAGTTCGCTTTTTTATGCCAACAGAACTCACAAATCTGTTCCAAAAAACTAGTCCAGGATTGTTCTGTCTTTAAAGTAATTTCCAAAGAGCTATTTGGTCACAGGTCAACAAGATCAGGATGAGCACAGGATGTCTCAGAGGGTTACAGACCAGCAGCCTCTTCATACCTCCTCAGATAGTGACTAACTCTCGCCTGGAGCTGCCACTGTTGTTTCAATCAAACCCAAGGCTGCTACAACTCCACAGTGAGCTTTCCTTGGGTAGGCAGCTCGGAGCAAAACAAGGAACAAGCTGCTTTTTGAGTGTTATTTCTAGCATCTCTTTACTATGGTTTTAACTGGAGTAGCAAAGGCACCAAAATACTTCAATCACTGGCTGTGAAAGGGAACACAGCACTCTGTGACACTGAGAGGGAAGAACAAAGAATGGGTTTCTTTGGAAATATTGACAATAGATGTCTATTTCAACATCTCCACATGGCTGAGCATTCCAGGCAGTCAAACACTCTTGTTAGTGAAATTGGGACCTAAGTTAACTTGGGCAGCATCACTTTAGGCTTGATTGAATGCTTTTTATATCCATCATTACAGAGAGACTATCTATATCCAAGTGCCTTTGCAGGAGGCTCTTCAGTTGGACTTCTCAACATGCATCCAAGTCAATCCAGAGGCAGTTCACACAAATTTATGCCAGATGCTGCTAGCGGCCAAAAGATCTCAGGCTGGGAGAGCTGGGGGTGTCCAGCCTAGAGAAGAGAAGGCTCCAAAGAGACCTCAGAGCCCCTTCCAGTGCCTAAGGGGCTCCAGAAGAGCTGGAGAGAGACCCAGGAAAAGAGCCAGGAGGGACAGGAGACAGGGAATAACTTACCACTGTCAGGGGGCAGGGATAGATGGGATATTGAGAAGGAATTCTTCCCCATGAGGGTGCTGAGGCACTGGCACAGGTTGCCCAGAAAAGCTGTGGCTGCTCCATCCCTGGGAGTGTTCAAGGTCAGGCTGGAGAGAACTTGGAGGAACCTGGGCTAGTGGAAGGTGTCCCTGCCCATGTCAGGGAGACAGAACAAGATGAGCTTTAAGCCTTGCTCTTGTATACATCCACAGCTGTCCAATACCATACAGCCTTTATCCCTCCAGAACAAGACACTCCATCCACTCCCTGTGCTCTGACTTGCACATAGAACAAGCCCCAGAAGTGGTTTTCATCAGAGCTGCTCTATGCAGGCTGTGGCAGCACCACAGCCTGTGCCAACACTTCCCACTGCCACCCTGGCAGCCTCTCAGAGCTATTCCCAGGACCTTCAGATCCACCCCATGTCTCTTGAGACAGGCACACACACAGAGCAATGCCCAAGCAGTGGTGTTGGAGGCATTTATAAAACAAGTTGTGCAGAACAGAAGACACAGAAACATACACTGAATGATTTGGTATGAGTTTGTAGCCAATTTTAGCAGTGTATTTGACTAACACTAAAACTATCTCTATTTAATTCTCACATCTGGAGATCCCAAGAGATGACTTGCAGAAAATAGAGTTCTCTTTTCATGCACTTATGTGCATGAAAACCTCACAACATACAATTTGATACCATTCCACTGGCTACATTGCAGTTCTCCTACAAATATTCTGATTTTAAGGCTTTTTTTTTCCCCCAGCTGCTACAGGAATGTTAACTTTCAGGTGATAGAGTAAAGCAACAATTTTCAGTTCTTTTATTATCACACAGAAAACATTCACGTGAGACAACATAAGAATGATTCTTACGCCATTTCCTTGTTTCCATAACTCCCATAAATGTAGTTATACCTGAGCCAGCAGCAGCTCAGGGGAGTCCCAGTGCCCTGTGGCTTCAACTTCTTTCCTCCTACAAGTGTTTATGAGGCTGCCAGACCAAAAGGAAAACTTTTCAGTGACAAGTGACCTTTGAAAAGTGTAAGAAAGAGGTCTGGACTGTGGTGGAGATGACCTTCGACCCCGATAAACACCTTCTCAACCCTTACTAAAATCCATGCAAAGCAACAACACCCACACATCCCAGGACTGTGCCCTAAAGCCAAAGAGGTTTTTGACTGCTCAGCTAATTTGGATATTAATTTGGGGGAGGTAGTGTCTAATTATGCAGCTAAACCTGCCAGCAAGAAATCAGCCACTACCTTATTTCCACCACTTATGCACAGTCTCTGAAATGACAGTGGGAGTTAATTTATGGCAATAAGCTGCGATAAGCACTCGCTTTTGAGTTTGAAGAGTACCTGACTGTGTTTTCAATAGCCCCAAGCACTCTCTGCCTTCAGGCCCAACACAAGATGACAAAAGAAGGTTAACAATCATCTTTGTGAGCTTGTTTGCCTGTTTTAATAACACTTGTGATACCCAGATATGTATACATATTCTTCTATGTTTGGACAGGAAACAGCACTGGGAAGAACAAATTCCCTTATTCATGAATCATTATTCATTCATCATTCCCCTCTGCTGTATTCTCTCCTCCTTCCCATCAGCCATGGAACACAGGATCCAAACCTTCCCCTACACAAATGTGTGTACATCACAGACACCAAACTGGGAAGTGCACTGGATACTGCAGTTTGCTCCTAGGCAAGATCTATGGGCAAAAGAGCTCTGTTTGATGCCTCTAATGGTCTCATGTTATCAGGCACTGTCAGTAAACCTGCAATTTCAGTGTTCTCCTAATTAGAGCTCAGAAAGCTATCCAAGTCTGCTCCATGTGATATTCTCTGGCTCCCTAGGGACTCAGCTCAATGCTGAGAGCCAAGCTGAAAACTCTCTAGGACCATTAGAAGAGATGCCACCAGAAGGCATTCCCAGTTTCCAGGGTGACTCACCCACCACTCCCAGCACAGTGCCAGCATGGAGCAGGCAGTCACTCTCCAAGATACACTCTCTAAGGTCAGAGATACTAAAAACCAAATGTTGATGCTGAGCAGGTGCCTGCACACTCACAGAATTATTTTTCCTTTAACACACTTCATTCATTATACTTCCTAATACAGTCACCTTCTCCTTCTGCAAGGGCTCACATAGAGCTGTTGGTCTCAGCCAGCAACCTTCTTCAGCCTGCAGACACTTGAGGTTCAGTGAGGCTCAGTGCTGGT
>NW_008660078.1:0-14982 GCF_000695815.1 Acanthisitta chloris
CTGGGAGAAGTACTTGGGAGTGATGGTTGATGAGCTGCAGTGTGAGCTCACAGCCCAGAAACCAACTGTATCCTGGGCTGCATCTAAAGGAGTGTGGCAGCAGGTGAGGGAGGCAATTCTCCCCCTCTCTTCTGCTCTGGTGAAACCTCATCTGGAGTCCTGCACACAGCTCTGGTGTCCCCAACATCAGGAGGACATGGAACTGTTGGAGCAAGGCCAGAGGAGGCCACAAAGCTGATCAGAGCACTGGAGCATCTTCCCTACTTCAAACATGGCTGGTTTGTTATAAAGGTGGTTGAGAACACATATTTCATTAGAAGACCATGCCCACATTAAATAAAGTAATTAAAACTCATATTTATTTTCTCCATGTTAATAGGTAATACATTCTTTCTTTTAAGCTGTCACTTTTTTGCTGAAGGAGTGGAAATTTAGGGTAGATATTAGGAAAAAGCTTTTTCCTGTGAGGTTGGTGAGACCACTGTTGCCCAGGGAAGCAGTGGATTTCCCAACCCTGGCAGTGTTCAAGGCCAGGTTGGATGAAGCCTTGAGCAGCCTGCTCTGGTGGGAGGTTTCCCTGCCCAGGGCAGGGGGTTGAGGCTGGGTGATCTCTGAGGTCCATTCCAACCCTTCAACATTCTATGGTTCTCCAAGATATTTGATATCTGTAAAACATACTCCGATGTTGCAGAGTTCTTCATTGTGTGCTGCTCATCGTTGGTAAACCTCTGGAAACTCTGCACATGGAGTTTAAACCAGAGGACAGATTTTTCCTGTTATGTCCATGCTAAACCTCTTTGGCTGTAGGTGACAGAAGATGTTGAGACCCCTGGCAATACTTAGAGCTGAGTGTCTACACCAGAACATCCTGTCAACTGATGGTCACTGTAGTAGTCATAGGTACAGATACACCTGTCTGCTGTGGCTCCAGGCTGTAAGGTTTGGAAGCATGATTGGAGTGTGACTGATGTAATCAGGGAGCCTCTGGTTTACAACAGTCTCCTTTTCTGGGGCTGCTGAGGCAAATGCCACAGTTACTTCAAAGTGCCAGGTTGTGAACTTATCAAGTGCTTCCCTAGGCTGTAAGGAAAGGAAGAAGTCTCAGTGAGGCTGCCCTTAACCATAAGGCTGGATTTTAGAATGTGCCTTAGAGGAAGCAGATGAGTTGGAGAGAAACCTGTAGATTTCTCCAGGTGGTATTGTGGCTGTGGGACTGCAGGGAAGTCCCTAGGGTGATTTTCTAGTGTCTTCTCCACGTGTTTAGCCTGTTGCCTCTTCACTTTCCTGGGAGCTAAATCAGAGTTGTACCTGTCCTCTGGCATATTTCTGTGTGCTTTGGGTGGTGCCTCTCGAGGATTTCCTCTCTGCACCTCCCGTCACTGCCCCCAGACCCAACCCTCTGGCTCTGGCCTTTGCAGTGTGTGTGGCCTGTCTCTCCCCTCCTTCTCCACAGGCACCTTCCCACAGTTTATTTGATTTCACTTGGATTTCCCCTTGCATAAATTCTGTCTTTTGGCTGTTAAATTGTCATAGTCTCCTGCCACCACCTTTTTCCTTGGTCACAGCTCAGCCCAAAGCACCCAATGGGCTCTGAGGTCACATTTATTTCCCTGACCTCATGCTTCAGGTCAGTGACAGCACAGCAGTGTCACAGCACCTCCCAGGAAGGCTGGGTAGGTGCCTGAGTCATTCAGTCAGTACAGCCCCATGAGCTTTTGCTTCTTCAACACTGATGAAACAAAAAGTGGAACAAAACAGATTCTCTTTGTGGCCAGCAGTGCTCCAAACCCTGTGTTACTCGGCCTTTGGGACTCTCTGCTCTGAAGATCATGGTTTAAGCTCCCCCAGGTCTGACTGTTCCTCTCTGAGTTAGACACCTGGGATTTGGTCAGGCATTGCAATATTGCCCAGGGAGGTGGTGGAGTCACTGCCCCTGGAGGTGTTTAAGAGATGTCTGGATCTTGTGCTGCAGGATATGGTTTAGGGGTTACAGCAGTGACAGGTTAATGGTTGGACTTGATGATCTTAGAGGTCTCCTCCTACCTTGATGATTCTATAATTCTTGCCCAGGGGAGTTGGGTTCCTCAGTACAGCATGCGTGTCCTACCCCTCCTCATCCCCCAAGCTTACAGTAGAAGTGGGATGTGCTTTAAGGCCATGTCCAAGCTGCTGTGATGCTGCCCACACCTGCCCTGCAGTTCACTACTCAGTGTAATGGTTTTGTGTTTTTTGCAATTCTTTTTAAGGCAAATGCAAAAAACGAGGAGATGGTTTGAAGCTGGAGAATGACCCTCAGGAGGTGAGTCAGCTGGGATGCAGATGTCACCCCTCAGGGGGAGCGAGGCCTCTTGGCCACCTTTCCTCCGTGGAGAACAAGTGCTCCATTTGTTTCTGTTCTGAGGCTGACCTGGCAGGGGTTGAGGAGCAATGTGATCCCTGAACCCCTGATGCTCTGCACTCTTTGGTCTGTGCATTTCAGTTCTGTTCCTGCCCTCTCCACACCTTCCCTGCTGTTTTCCATTGTGTCTTTGGGAATGGCTGTACCCCACATGGTAGCTCAGCAGCTTTGTACCTGTGTGCCCATGGGCAGTGGCAGGAAGTACTTTTGTCAGGGCCTTCTTGAGGGGCCTGAAGAAGTCACTTGATGCCCTGCCCTGGCTTCTCCTCAGAGCTGGGCTGTTCCCCTTTCCCTGTGCCAGTGCTGCTCAGGCCGTGCAGTCACATGAGGACAACTTGCTTTAAAATATTCTCTATGGGAGAAGCCTTTATGAGAACAGATGCCACAGCTGCTGCTTCCTTTGCAAATGTGGGTGCGTTCTCCACTCCTGGGAAATGAGTGAGAATTGTTCCAGAGGCACCAAATTCCAGCAGGAGCTGTGGAGTCTTAGTTGGGACCAGTACTGTGCTGGACTTTGCAGCATGCAGAGCCAAATTGATGTAAAGGAAATGAGATACTAATAAATCCTGTCAGCCCTCCATGAGAGAAGCTCAGCAGAAACTGCCTCCTGGTTTGTACACCAGAAGCATTGGTGGTACAAGTCAATATTTGGGTGGGTAAAGAGCTGGAATGGGAGCTGTGTCTGTCCTCCATCCTGTAGCTTACATGGAGTTATCTTGCCAGTATAGGCTTTGGAAGCCCAGGGGAAAGGGACATGGGTGGGTTTTTGCATGTGCTGTCAGAGACTGTCAGGTGCTTCACCTCCTGCTTCTGTGGGCAGTGGGAGCTGGGAACCATCCGGTCTCTTGTTTCAGTGGTGATGATGTGAAATCCATGGATTTCTTACAGTGGCTGTCATTTTAGGAGGCTTGCCTGTTCAGCACTATCCATTGTGTTCTGTACAGGCCTGAAGTTGAATCAGGTTATTTACTGCTCCTTTGCCTTCCTTTCCTCAGGCAGAGTCGGAAATGGCTCTGGATGCAGAGTTCCTGGATGTCTATAAGAACTGCAATGGTGTAGTGATGATGTTTGACATCACCAAGCAGTGGTAAGAGACCTGCAGTGCCACCATGTGACTCTCCCTTGTTTAGGCAAAACAAATAACTTCTACGCGTCCAGGTTCCCAGTTGGATTTCGGAGCTGATAACCAGCCTAATGAGTTGCAGCAAGCTTGTATCCCTTAAAATAAAAGCTTTATCTTGTGACATGGCTTTTAATCTCCTCCTCTCCTGGGCTCCTTCCAAACACACTGTCCCAGTGGGTTCTGTGCTGCTGCTGCACTGCTGGCTAGGGCTGGATAATTAGTGCTGTCACAGGTGCAAAGTGCATGCTACAAACCTCTGCTCCTCAGAACACGAGGGAGAAGGGAAAGTGAGAAATCCCCGGGAAGACTGGTGTTAGTAGAGATTACTTAGAGGCATCGTGCTGCATTAATGTGCAGAAGTAATGAACTGCTCATTTTGCACATCTGCTGAGGAGAGTGAGAAAGATGGAAACCAGAGTGGGAAGGGCTCCTGCTTTGCATGTAAGGTGGTGTGATACAGGTTTGGTGTGAGGCAGTGACCTGGAGGAGGGAATCCTCTTGTTCACCCCACAGTGTCATAGGACTGAGGGGAACATTGCTCTAGGACATAGGTGGGTTGCTATGGTTGCAAGTGGATTAATGAGCAAGTTGTTTTTGAATAAAGACTGATCCAAACATATTGAGGGTTAACTTATTTCGCTCAGGGGGCAAAGAAGCCTCAGACTTGGGAGGGTTTGGGAAAAACAGTTCGATGGGGTTTTTCCTGTATGATTTGTGCTTGTAACTGCTTACAGAAGATGTTCCCACTCATCTGCCTTCCTCTCTCTCTCTCCTCTGGTGAAGGACATTTAACTACATCCTGAGGGAGCTCCCTAAAGTGCCCACCCACGTTCCAGTGTGTGTGCTTGGGAATTACCGGGACATGGGGGAGCACCGTGTCATCCTGCCTGGGGACGTGCGTGACCTCATCGACAACCTCAACAGGTGAGGGACGGGCTGCTCTCTCCCACCCCCATGTTCTACATGCATCCTCTGCCCTGGGCCTGGCTTTTGGCACCTCAGAGCTCCCAATGTGTCCCACAGCAGTGTGTGCTGCCCCGATGAGCACTGTGATCCTCTACTCAGCCCTTGTGAGGCACATCTGGAGTACCATGTCCAGGTCTGGGCTTCTTGGTACCAGGGAGACATGGAGCTCCTGGAGCAGGTCCAGCACAGGGCAACAAAAATTCTGCAGGGACTGGAGCACCTCAGTTAGGAGGAAAAGCTGAGGAGTTGGGCTTGTTTAGCCTTGAGAAGAGACAACTGAGAGGGACATCATTAATATATGCAAGTATCTGAAGGTGCCAAGAGGATGGATCAGGCTCTGCTCAGTGCTGCAGACCAGTAAAACAAGAGGTAATGGGCAGAAGCTGATACCCACGAAGTTTCACCTGAACATGAGGAAGAACTTCTTCCCTGTGCAGTGACCAAGCACTGAGCAGATTGCCCAAAGAGGTTGTGGATTCTCCCTCACTGGAGATATCCCAGAACCATCTGGACACAATCCTGAGCCATGTGCTCTGGGCTGGCCCTGCTTGAGCAGGGAGGTGGGACCAGTGACCCACTGTGCTCCCTTCCAACCTGACCCATCCTGTGATCCAGGAGCCTGCACCGGGCACATGGGTTGCTGTGTTCCTGCAGACAGGCAGTGCCTGGCAGCATGTGCCTGGCAGAAGTACTGTTCTCAATAAGTTATCTTCTTTCTGGATAGTCCTTCTCATGTGAAAGAATCCTCTCCCTGCAGCGCAGCTGTTCTCTGCTGCAAGAGAGCCAGTGCAGCTGTGTCCTCACAGCCTCTGAGCATCCCCGCACAGCACTTACTGGGCACAGTCAAGTCACACTCCTTCCTCACCAGCCAGACAAAAATTTCCCTTCTGCAGAGATCTGAGGTGCTCTGTCATGTAATATAAAACATTATTTGTTGGTCAGGGTTCAGTACATTGACCCTTTTTGTGTCATTTATATTTTTAAGGCGTTTTGTTCATTGTCCTCATCTCTTACTTGTTTATGCCTATGTTAATTGCACAGAAATGGTGTCAGATTTAAGACTTAATCCATAATGTAATAATTTCTTTACAAGTACATCTCTTTTGTCAGTCTGTTTGTGGTTTTACCATGAAATCTTCACTGAGAAATTAACAGCTTGTACAGCTGTGAATCCCCCAGAAGGTTTGTGTGGAACTGAGGCAGTGCCTCTGTCTGTGTGCAGTCTGTCCTGGGTACAGTGTCCTCCTCTCTCTCTGGGACAGGCCTCCTGGCTCTTCCTATTTCCGCTATGCTGAGTCTTCCATGAAGAACAGCTTTGGCCTCAAGTACCTGCACAAGTTCTTCAACATCCCCTTCTTGCAGCTGCAGGTAAGACAGGGGTATTGCGCTGGTGTGCTGCGTGGGTGACACAGGTTGGATTTGTCTCTAAGGCAGGAATTTGGTGTTTGGGGTTTCTTTTGCGGATAAAGGATCCTGAGGGGATTTTTATTTTCACTGGAGTTGGTGTAACAGAGTTATGTCAGCACATTGGAGCCTGTGACTGAAACATGTCTCTGGTTGTGAGAGGACTTCTTTGCTGTCTGGAGAAAGGCTCCAAGGGATGAACAACACCAGAACAAATCCAAATGGCATTCAGTGGTGCAGCTGCAAAGTCAAAAGTGTTAAATACATTCATTAAACTTTGGATTTCAGTTCTGTTCAGGTAAAACTCAAATGAGAAGAGATTTGGTCATGAACTCAACAGTTCAGGAACCCCACTTGCTGAAAAGCAGTGCCCCAAGTGTAACTGCTCGGCTTGGATCCTGTGCACATGCAGCCAAGGCTCCTATTTCCTTCATAACTGAGGCTTTGTGGCTGGGCTGAGGGGAAGGCAAAGGCCAAATGGGCAGGGAAGGGTGGGATTGTCACCTGTGAGCCATTGGAAGAGAACCTCTTGGGATGATCCTGCGGAGGTCCCTTGGGATCAATAGCAAATGCTTTTTGGAGGTACGGATGATGATGTGTCAGTGTTTTCTATTGGATGGGAAAAAAAAGCAGGCAGTTGATCTTGATTATCTTTCAACCAGTAATTGAAGTGCCCATGTGTAGTTTTGTACAAGAAATCCCCACTGGAATGCTAGTTCGGGAGAAACTGGGATGTGCAGAGCAGAAAGAACCAGGATAAGAGAATTCAATGTAAAAGAAGTCAAACAATAAATTTTTGAGGAGGAAGTTGTATAAATCTGAGCTCAAAATCCAACTTGCTGGTCAGTGGAGAAGATGAAATGTGCCAACATGGAGCTGGTGAAATATTTGGGTTTGTAGCCTCAGCTCCCATGGCAAAGGGATGTCTGGTGGGAATCATGCAGAACTGGTTCCCGGGTTACTTTTGTTGGGTTTTTAGATCTTTGTTTCACCAATAGATGTTGATAAGAGACAAAACCATCCTGTAACCATGATCTACTAATCTGAAATGAAAGCAGTTACGACACTTTGCTAAGCTAATTGTCTCCAAAGCCAGAGAAATTCTTGGACACATCTTGGTCTTTAGGGTAATAGAAAAAATAAATCTCACATAACCTTTAGTGGTTTGGAGATTCCAGTGGTGGTTGCTTAGGAGTGGTGAGTAAATGGGAGGACCAGCCCACATTTGTTCTCCTGCTCAGTGGGCTCATGGTGCCACGGGGAGCAGCCCAGGAGGTGCCACATAATTAAACTCCCAAATCCTGTGGCTCTCATGTCATTAAATAACTCACCACTACAGAAACAAACCTGAGAAAACTTCTCCTTACAGTTTAGTTCTCAAAATGTGCCAGGGGAGATTTGGATGGGCATATGTCCACCATGACTGTGAGTCTGTGTGCTCTGTTCTTTGTACCTCAGCACAGAAGGTGGGAACAGAGGGGACTGTCCCGTGCCTGTCATTCCGGGAGAGGTCACAGCTTTTCCCTTAAAACAGCAATGTCCAAACTGATTCCTGCAGTTCTGTGCTCATCCAGGGATTCAGGCAGTAGCTTTGGTGTATATTCTGATACAAGTCCCAGCATAGGATCCCACATGGAGATGGCTTGTTTCAGTTCTCTCTGGCCCCAGGAGGTCCCTGGCCTTGCTGTCCTGTGCCAGGGCAGGTGACACTGCACATTTGGAGGCTTTTGGTTGCTTCCACCCAACTTTGGGGACTTCAGCCCAGATGGGCTGCATTGGTTTTCTCAGTGCCCCTTCCATTTATGCCACAGGTTTATGAGCAATGCCTCATGCTCTCCACAGCAGCTGCTGCTGCTGCCTGGCTCAGGGCACTTTGCTGCTCCTGGAGACATGCTGGGAACCTTGCCTTGGAGTGCATAGGGAGCAGGGCTGGCCCTGGTTCTGATGTGAATCAGCTGCCCCATGGAGGGCTCAGGCTGTGCGCCGACTGCTTCCCAGGGCACAGCAGTGTGATTTGTATGAGCCAGATGAATTACTTCAGTTCTGTACAGTGTAGCTTCAAAGCTGTCCCATCTCTGAAACCATAATGCCCATTGCAGCATGATGCTGAAATTTGTGGGAAAATCACAATTAGACTTAGTTCCTGAAGGTTCTGCTTATCCCTCCAGAGCGTCTTGCCAGTCGCAGGCTCCAGAAGGAGTCATTTTCCAAAGTACTTTGGAGCAAAGCAGAGCTGAAGGAGTGAGATACTGTCAGCTATGAAATGCACACAGGTTTTAATCAGCTTCAGAGATTTCTGTCCCTATCCCCCACAGCTGTGCAGAGGCAGAGGTGTCCAGCTGTACCCTCTGTCCCAGGGTGTCCTTCAGCAGGGCTGGTGTCAGCTCTCGGCTTTCCGGGGCAGAGTCTGTGCTCGGCTTACACTCATGCATCTTTCATGGAGAAAGCAGGGGCTGAAATTCATACCCCCAGCACAGAGCATTGGCAGACCAAGGCTTCTCCATTATTTATCAGTTCCTTTCCAGGGGCAGGGTTGCCAAAGCCCAGGCAGCAGGTTAGCTGTGGGTCCTGCTGGTGCCCACAGGCAGGAGCAGGTCAGTGAGGCCTGTGGGTGCTGTGCTGGGAGGAGACAGTGTTCTGCAGGCAGCTCGCATTGCCTCTGCCCAGGAAGCCCTTCAGAGTGGCTTTCAGCCAAAGCACTGGTCTGTAGCACAGGATTTATTCCCTTCTTTTGGGTCACTGCTAAAAATAAGCTGTTTCTTTAATATTTCAGTAGCAGCATGGTAAAACTGAATTCATTTTTTTAAAATATTTGCAAGTCCATTATTAGTGATGGATTTTTACAGCATTAATTGCAACTCTCCATAATTAAATCTAAATTCTTCATTTAGTGTGATCTATAAATTGGAACAAATAAAACTAGTGTGTGTCTCAATGCCAAAGAGTGAGGTAAGGCAAAGCACTCATTTAATAGGAGTCATTATCAAAGAGCCTAAGGTAAGCACTGGAGACCGGTGGCCAGTCTGTCTCTGTTGGTTCAGCTAATCTGCTCAGAATTTATTTCACCCTTCTCAAGAAACTGAGGACAAAGAAGCAGCAGACTTGCCCTTTTCTGTCTCATTTTTGCTTATACTGCATGAATTGCATAGAAGGATGATAGCCACTGCTCCTGAAATCTTGCATTTCTTGATTTCTCAAATCCAGAATTTGAATTCTGAAGTCTTTATTAGTACTTCTGGTTAGTGCAGCAAGTTTAAATATGTGTGGCATGTTTTGCTGAGTCTTTCTTGTCTATATAGCACAAAAAAGGGAATTCACATTAACTAATGGCTTCGTAATTTCTTGTGTACACGTTAATTGAAGTCAAGTTTCCATCTGCAGAGAGCTATGAATATGATGAATAAAAAATGAAATAGCAAATAAAGTAGGGATTTCTCCAAGTTCTTAACACAGTGGCAGAGGTGAACATGAAGAATCTCTTTGCCTTGGAAGCAGTAAATTAGCTTGAGTGATCACAGGAGCTCAAATTTCAAGCAAGGCTGTATCCTCCAGTAAATAAGTATCTTCAAGGGTTATCCATTGTGATGGATCACCTGGTCTTATAGTACAAAATAAAAATGACTTAAACCTTGCTTGCTGTTTTCAGTCATGGTAGAATTGGATATGAATCAGCTGCTCCATGGAGAGCTCAGGCTGCACCCTGACTGCTCCCAGGACACAGCAGTGTGGTGGGGTTGATGATGAGTTGCTTCAAATCTGTACAGTGTCTTGATAGTTTCGAAGCTGTCAGTCTGTGAAGCCATAATGCCAACAGCATGTGCATGTAGAGACTGAACACCATTGCTTCATGCAAATGTTTTTCTTCCCAGAGGGACTTTATTCTGGAAATTATGGAGTAGATTTCTCTTTGGGTTTCAACTCTCATGGGATCTTCCTGCTATGAGCATATGTGTTGTCAAGCAGGGAATTAGAAATCCACTGCAGTTATTGATGCTAACCTTCAGAAATATGTGTCAGAGCAGAAAGCTTAAATGTACTTGGAGGATAAGGCAGTTACAAAAGCAAAAACCTTGGTGGGTTGGAGGAAGCTTGGGGTTTCTCTTCCATCTCCTCCCGCCTGGGTGGAGGTGCAGCTTAGCACCCCATGGCACCAGGACCTGCTGTAACAGGGACTGTGCAGTGCCATGAGACATCTGCTCAGCACAGGCTGTCCCTGCTGCTGTGCCACCCAGTGCACGGGCAGTGGGACAAGGAGGATTGATGCTTTGAGGCGCTGAACATCATTACTTTTGATGCCAGAACTGGGGATGTGAGCTGATCGGCATGCTCAGAGCCTCCCCAGGAGGCAGACAGGGTGCCAGTGCCCAGCTGTGTGCCAGCTGGCTGTGCCTGAGCAGAGGGGACAGGCTCTGGGGCACAGTTTGTGCCACAGACAGCTCTAGTCTTGGCCAGGGGACCCAGAATGATGTTTCTGCAGGAATGGGTGCTGTGTCAGCCCTGTGCTGGGTCTGTGGCAGAGCTGGGCCTGGTGCCACATCACGCAGGTGAGCCCTTGGAGCAGCCTCAGCCTAATGCTTGTGGGTATTGATCTGTCCTCCAGCAATCCAGGCTGTGGACAGGAGGGAGTCTGCTGAGTTGGCACTTCTCCTTAGCTGAGGTTTTTGCTTGGCTTCTGTTGGAAATGTGGGAAGGGAGGGACTGAGTGGGGCTGCCCTGGGTCACATTAGTGAAGTTGACTCACTGTATTGTCCATGTGAAATAGCCTGGGGTGTCTGTCCCTCAAATGTGGGGCAGTGGCTGGAGGCAGAGGGGTACAGGGACTTGCAAAATGGCACCGAGTTGGCAGGTTGTGCTCACTCATCTACCCTGAGAGCAAAAAGAAGATTCCTGGGTGGTTTTTCATGAGCTGGGCCCTGCTCCCACAGGGGCTGGTCCAGCATAGGGAGAGCCAAAGACCCAAATTCATGGGCTGCACAGCTGATCTCCACGGGAGCCGAGTCCCTGCTCCAAATGTAACTGCTGACTGTGTCTGAAATCACATGCTGCTGTTTTCTGGCTGAGGACAGCTCACAGAACAAGGCACTTCTTACACACAGACTTTCTGATTATCTCCTTTAGCTCATGCTTCCCTTTGTGCTCTATGTTCAGCTGGATGCCGTGAGTGGATCCAGCGCTCTTGGTAGCGCCGTGCTGGGGCAGAGCAGTGACACAGGATCTCACTGCACACCGATCTGTTACATTGACCCTTCCTGCTCAGCCCCAGCTTGTTTTCCTTTCCTCAGAGGGAGACGTTGCTGCGGCAGCTGGAGACAAACCAGTTGGATATTGATGCGACCCTGGAGGAGCTCTCGGTGCAGCAGGAGACTGAAGACCAAAACTACGAACTGTATGTCACTGAGATGTCTTTCCTAACTCTTTTGGGGATCACCTGAATATTGGGCTGACCTAGCTGTGGTATGTGGCCAGGTTGAAGGGAATAGTGAGTGGCATTTAGGGATTCTTCAGATAAAATGTCTCTTAAGTGACCTAAGCATGTGTCTGGATATCCCTGTGGAAGAGTCTGGTTCCTACAGCACGTGATCAGGGGAGGGCAGGGGAGGTGTGGCTGAGCAGCACATGCTGAAGGGATTGTAGATAAAGTGCTGAAAGGGGATAGTTTCCATCTCTCAACTGCTCAGCACACAAGTTGGTTTCTCTTCTTCTGGCTGTTGCATTCCTGTGGGTTGTGTGTTTTGTGATAGGCAGAAAGTAACAGCAACAACATCACTGTGTTTTGTTCCTTTGAGCACTGCTAGACGACTCAGTGCATTTCTGGTTTGAAGTAGTAGCTGGTTCCTCTGCCCTGTGCTTGGTCTATGGCCTGGCTGTGTGCTTGCTGCTTGGAATGTTTGCCAGATTTAGCCTCACACAGGCAGTACATCTGTAGCACAATGAACAGGAATCTCTGCAGATCTCAGTGTTGCTGACAAAAATGTTCCTTGAATTGCCATCACAGGGCCTTTATTGCAGTGATGTGCAGGGCAGGAGAGTCAGCTCAGAATGGATTGAAAGAGGATTATTTACAGGCAGCTTTATTTGGAAGTTGGAATCAATGATTATGAAATATTCATGCACAGCCATTTTGACAAGCATTTTTCAGTCCAAGTTTCAGGTTCTATAACCTTGCTCAGTGCTTTCCTTTGAGAGCCCTGAAATCCCCCAATGCCCACAGAGCAGTGCTGTTTCCAGAGCGTTCACCTCCTTTCTCTCCTTAGGGACTAGTTAGCCTCCTCATGCCTTCAGCACTTGTCTTGATGTCCCTCCTCAAAGGACTGGGCTGTGTGGGCTCTGCTGTCAGATGGTTCTCCATACTTTTGTTTGTACTGAATCAGTAATGAGAAGATACTTAAAAGAATCAGGAGTTGGCAGAGCTGTTTCAAACTCACACTGCAAGATCTTGCTGCTTCGTCACCTCTTGCCCTTCCAGCAGCTTTAGCATTTGTTGGACATTCTCATGTGTCACTTCAGCACACAAATCCAGCAGAAAACCAGGTTGGACGGGGCTTGGAGCAACCTAGACTAGTGGAAGGTGTCCCTGCCCATGGCAGGGGATGGAATGAGATGAGCTTTAAGGTCCTTTCTGACCCAAACCAGTCTGGGATTCTGTGATCTACGAAAACTGTCTTCTGCCATGTCTCCCTCTGGGTTAGTCTGCGCTGAGCTGGCTCTGGGAAGCATCTGCCAAACACCAGATCCTAAAGACAGCAGCAGCAAAGTGATGCTGTCAGCGGGGTGGCCAGTGGGTATTGGACTGGATCATCCCATCCAGGTTGCCCACGCTGCTTGGGGGCTGAGGGCTCTGTCAGGCTGCAGAATGAGCTTAACATGGCCTCAGAAATACCAGAGCCTTGGTGTCTGTGAGAAGAGGAGTTGCTAAAATACTAAAAGCAAGACTTTTTTCTAGGATGTCATGAGGGGAAGTGGAGGGGCAGCACTGACCTCTTCTTTCTGGGGACCAGTGGCAGGACCCAAGGGAATGGCCTGAAGTTATGTCAGGGGAGTGTTAGGTTGAATATTAGGCAAAGGTTCTTCCCCCAGAGGTGTTTGGGCACTGAACAGCTCCCCAGGGCAGAGGTCACAGCCCCAAGGCTGACAGAGCTCCAGGAGTGTTTGGCCAATGCTCTCAGGCACAGGGTGCATTGTTGGGGTGTCCTGTGCAGGGACAGGAGTTGGACTGATGATCCTTGTGGGTCCCTTCCAATTCTGAATATTCTGTGATTCTGGTTTAGCAAATATAGTGACATTTTTATGCAGCTGTCCAGCTCCTGCTTCACTTCAGCTCCTGCATGTTTATATGTGCACTGAGACTGTTCTTTGCTTTCAGAAAATATGCAGTTCTTTACAGTAAGGGCTTTAAAATGCTTCCTGTCTTGAGCCACTCATCCCAGAAGAATAGCACCAGCAGTGTCATGTCTGGGTCCTTTGATCACACTGACTAAAATGGAGTTGCTATTTTAGGTTTTTTAAGGCTTATCTCTGCACCCCAGGTAGAAACAGAGTCTGGTTGTTCCAGTGGCACCTCTGTGAGCCAGATGAGCTGCACAGGGGTTACTTCAGCCCAGAGGTGAAAGGTATATGCTTCCTACACTTGATTTTTATCCCTGCAGGAGCTCTTCATGCTCAAGTTCTACTGCCGAAGTCCCAAGTCAAAGAAATACTCGCACTTACATGGCAGAGAACCAGGTTCGGGTAAAGTTTGATTCTTAGTAAACAGTCTGGGCTGGGGAGCGGAACATCTGTGAGCACAACACCAGTACATGGTAGGAATGAGAGCTTGCAGGTGAGGCAGGTCTGCAGTAGTCATCTTAGGGCTTGGGAAGGTCCTTGCCTCCATGCTTGTCAGGTGCCCATCACTTTGGGACTATCATGTTTAACTTCACTGGATGTCTAAGTGAGCACCTGGTGTGTTGTCCTCTGCCACTCACTCTGTTGTGCACAGCAGAGGTGTGGTGTGACTTGGTGACACCTTGGCAGATCATAGAATCATGGAATCATTTGAGTTGGAGAAGCTCTCTGAGGTCATGGAGTCCAACTGTTAACCCAGTGCTGCCAAGGCCACCACTAAACTATAGTATCATAGAATGTTAAGGGATTGGAATGGACCTTAGAGATTATCCAGCCACAACCCCCTGTCCTGGTCCAGGGACACCTCCCACCACAGAAGGTTGCTCAAGGCTCTTTCCATATCTGGCTGTGAACACTGCCAGGCTTGGGGCAGCCACAGCCTCTCTGGGCAACCTGTGCCAGTGTCTCACCACCCTCACAGCAAAAAATTCCTGATATATAAATTTCCCTCTTTCAATGTATCCCCATTCCTCCTTGTCCTGTCCCTGCAGTTTCTAACCAAAAGTACCTCTGCAGCTTCCCTGGAGCCCCTTCAGCTCCTGAAGGTGCTCTGAGGTCTCCACACAACCTTCTCTTCTCCAGGCTGAACAGCCCCAACTCTCTCAGCCTGTCCTTGTAGGGAAGGTGCTCCAGTGCTCTGATCAGCTTTGTGGCCTCCTCTGGCCTTGCTCCAACAGTTCCATGCCCTCCTGATGTTGGGGACACCAGAGCTGTGTGCAGCACTCCAGGTCGATCTCAGCAGGATAGAGGGGGAGAATTGCCTCCCTCGCCTGCTGCCACACTCCTTTGGGTGCAGCCCAGGACATGGTTGGTTTCTGGGCTGTGAGCTCACACTGCACTCCATGTCTGCAAGTGCCACATGCACATGTTGTTTGAACACTTGTAGAGATGGTGACTCCACCACTGCCCTGGGCAGTCTGTGCCAATGCCTGAGCACCCTCACAGTGTATTACCCTTTCCCTGATATCCAACCTAAAGCTCCTCTGGCACAACTTGAGACTGTTTCCTCTCGAGCTGTCACTTGGGAGCAGAGCCTGACCCCCACCTGGCTGCACCTCCTGTCCCGATGCCCTTGTGTTGGTTCCTTCAGCTGTGACTGCACTGGAGCTGAGCTGTCGCTCACCCAACTGGCACAGCAAGAGGAGGTGACTGCAGGCTCCTGGGGCCACAGGCCATGGTGTGGCTGCTGCAGGACGGCCTCCCAGGT
>NW_008660078.1:15142-22408 GCF_000695815.1 Acanthisitta chloris
GAGCATGGCGAGGTGACAGCGCCAGGCCAGCTCGGTTATCCTATTCACCCCGTGCGCTGTGGCTGGTGCCTGCTCTGTCACAACGACCGATGCTAAATCTGGCTCGAGGAGAAGAGAAAGAGGAGGAGAACCTTCCCTCCCTCCCGCCGCAGCAGGGGACCTGAGGACAAGACGTCACTGCTCGGAATGTGCATCCCGGAGACGACACGAGGTGGCACACGGCGCTGCCTCCTGCGCCTTACATAAGCCGTGCCAGGCAGCCCTGCCCGTGGTGCTCAGCCGGCTGCAGTGCCTGCTCGGGCTCCTGCCCCCCGCACCTCTGCTCCCCCTCTGCTGCCTCAGGCCTTGCGCTTCCAGTGCTGCTCACACCATGCTGCAGCCTGAATTCCTCTTGAACAAACAACAGTGAATTTGCTTGTGCTGTTCCGAGTTTGTACTTCAAGCCCCGTTTCGGCCCTTTTGGAGCTCCTGAGCTCTTGTTAGACTTTTCTTAGGCAGTTCTGAATTTGTACATCATTGGCTGGGTTTCTCTGTGTTTCATTGTACCCTACTTAGCTCCTGTCACAAGGAAAGCTTGTTGATGGTCAGTGTGCCTGTTCCCTTATGGAATGGTGCACATGGAGTAAGAGCTTTTGGGGAAGTCTGGAAGCTCTTCCTATATATTCATTATTTTTTTTCAGGAATAAGCTTCTATTGGAAACATTTGCACAAAAGTAGAACAGATTTAATGTGTGGTTTTCATGAGTTTTTATGCTTGGGTGCATTTTTTGTAGTATTGCTCTTTTCTAATATCAAAAGATTTAATTTCAAGGGTTAAGTAATCAACTCCCTTTGAATTAACTTTTGGTTTTGCCTAGAGATTAATGTAAGTTAGGCAAAAGGAAAACTTGAGTTGTCCTTTGTGAGGAATCCCATCTTCTTTCACATTGTTTTGAGAAGCTTCAGGAAACTGTCATTTCTAAGCCACTGTGTGTTTGATTTGTAAGTACTTGAAGTCCAACTTCTTCCCAGGAATTGTTCATCAGAAATGAGTTTTCAGATCATTTACTCCTACTTACTACCTTAAGAGCTCTGTAGCAAACTGTGGTTTAGGCTTTGTAAAAATATATTCAGAGGAGTTGAACTTGAGATGATCTGAGATCCTACAGGAGCCAAGCTGCAACTTCTGCATTGGTAGGACCTGCCCCAGGTTTGCCACATGACAGAAGTCCTGGGGACATTCCCAGCGCTGCCACATGCTGTCACCTGCACTGTCAGCAACTCCTGGCTAGTCAGGTGCTCTGTCTAGGTAGGGAAGATCATAGAATCACAGAATCCTTTAGGCGGGAAAAAACCTCTAAGAATGAGTCCAACCCTTCCCACAGCACTGCCTCCTCTAAGAATGAGTCCAGCCCTTCCCACAGCACTGCCAAGGCCACAGCTAACAGTGACCCAAGTGCCACATGCACACAGCTTTTAAATCCCTGCAGGGATGATGACTCCCACCCTGCCCTGGGTGCCAGGGCTGGACAGCCTTTTTTGGTGAGGAAATTTCCCCTAATATCCAAGCTGAACCTCCCCTGGCACAACCACTCGCCCTACTGATGCAGAGCAGGGTCTGCAGGAGGGCATTGGGCTGCCCTGTCCAGAGCTCTGCTCTGGGGAGACACCTGGCTGCAGCCATAGCTTCGGTCGCTGCAGAGTCATTGGTAGGGCTTGGGGTTTATTTGCTTGGTTGTTTTTTCCACATCGTGCACCACTTACAATTTTGGGAAGGCTTAGGTGCTCAATAGCACCAGCACTGTGGCAGGAGGTGCTGCTGGAGCTGTGCCATGGTATCCTTGGCTGCATGGAAGTACAGATCAGGAATCACACTAGCTTCAGGCTGAATTGCCAGTTGGGAAACTAAACCCACTCCTGGTTCCTCTTCCCCTTGCCCCACCTTTATCATTCCATTAACTCCATTAGCAACCTGCCAGGAGCTGAAGGGGCTCCAGGGAAGCTGCAGAGGACTCTTGGTTAGGAACTGAAGGGGCAGGACAAGGAGCAATGGGGATACATTGAAAGAGGGAAATTTAGACTAGATATTAAGAAGACGTTTTTGCTGTGAGGGTGGTGAGACACTGTCCCAGGTTGCCCAGGGAGGCTGTGGCTGCCCCAACCCTGGCAGTGTTCACAGCCAGGTTGGCTAAAGCCTTGAGCAACCTGCTCTGGTGGGAGGTGTCCCTGTCCAGGGCAGGGGTTGGGGCTGGATGATCTCTGAGGTCTGTTCCAGCCCCTTAAAATACTCTGATTCTATGATTCCCACTTGCTGTGAATCCCTGTGGCCATCAGGCAGGTCAGGAACCAGCCTGTACTGAAATGGGACTCTAGGCCATGTGTTTGGAGGGTGCTGCATTAAGAGTTGATTGATGTAAGCCTGTCATATCAGTGTTGCTAGAGAAGTGGGGGGGGGGGCATGGAGCATGTCCCAGATGTTATGGAACGAGGGCTTACCCTGCTACTTTCATGCTGTGCCCAGTGGAAAACACGTGAACAGCAGAATTCAACCGTGCTTGACCATTGATTTCACATTCAGGGACCTGAGCTGGGGGGGGCTCAGGTGCAGTACCTTTAATGAGCCCAAAACAAGCACATGGCAACCTAACCCTCAGTAACTCCAGTTACAACCATGTGACATGGCCAATTAATCTTCATTTTCACAATTAATAAAATAACCTAAAGCCTTTCTTGCCTCGTGAAATACACTTGAAAAATTGATCACAGCACGTTAGATGCAGGAGCCAAGAAGCTTCAGGCTGCTCCCATGTGCAGTAGGAAATGAACACGAGTGCTGACAGTTTGAGAAACTATGAGGCTAACAAGACCTTTTTTGTTGCTGTGTTTACCCTGGGAGCAGAGCAACAGTAACCTCAGGCCCTGATGAATTTTTGTTCCCTCAGACCGTGTTCATCTTTAAAATTGCATAAAAGTCTCTTCTTGCAAGCAGGTCCAACTGCCAGTGAATTATTCAGGGCTTTAAGGATGTTTTGGACTTGTTACTCAGTCTGAAATGGAAGGATGAAAAGGCAGACAAGGAGCCCACGTGGGTGAGGGCAGATGAGCCACCTGGGTTTGTGTGGCACATTTGCTGTCTCTGTATCTCAACAGAACCAGAGTACAAGGCATGAGTTTAGGATCTGGTCTGCTGCACCCAGTGTGGGCACAAAGCTGCATGTCCCACAGTGAGGTCTGAGTGAGTCCCTGTGCAAAGGACTGATGGAAAAGGATAGAACAAGGAATACAGTGGACAGATTGTATGGAATCCAAGGAAAAACAGCCACATGGCAGGTTTGGTCCATGTGTTCCCAAAACAGCCACATTTGTGCTTCTGAGGAGTGTGTGTAAAGGCAGAGAAAGCATTCATGCATTATGTAGTATTTTCAGAGTGTGGAGGCTGCTCAGACACCTCCACGCTGGAATCTCTGTGAGCTTGCTGGCAGCTTCCGTGTGTGCTGCTTTTCCACCCACCGCCCTCACGGAAGAAGACCTGAATATAAAAGCTCAACAGAGCTGGTTTGTGCAGCCCATATAGAACCAGTGTTAGCCCATCCTGATTTCCCTGGTGTCCACAGCACACAGCACAGGGCTTGGCCCACGTGTCTGCTTGGAGATGAGGGAGGTGACACATAGCACACGTGCCACAGCTCTCCTCGGTGCAGTGCTGGGGCAAGAGCCTGTGTCATGCTGTCCCCAAATAACCACTTGTACTTCCTACTGAAATAACTTGCTGTCCCCTGTTCTTCTGCCCTTCACACACTGCAGGTGAGCAAGGTGTAGTAGCACAGGTGCAGACAAAGCCTGCATGTGTGTAACTCTCCAGCCTAGCTGAGCTGGAGGGAAGGATGACACTCTTTATATTTCAGTTATGTAGGACTTTTTTTCCCCCTCTAGCTCTTAAAATTCATGTGTTTCTGCAGGAGGAACAGGTGGTAGTCGCAGCCTTCCCTCCCTCTGGAGCTGGCTGCTTTCCCAGAACAAGGCAGGTTGTTTCCAAAATCAGCAGCTCTGGTAGAACCAAGCACAGGAAATCTTCAAATACCCTGGTATTGTTGAGTGTCCTGTGCTTTGTTGAGCCCAGCTTTGAGTACTCTTTGAGCTTCATATTCTGTATCCTCAGGTGACTCTATATGTACTTTTATCTCCTTGTTCCTTAGTCTTCGGTGGACAATCATCTTATCCTACCTGAGTCACCCAGTTACCTCAGTGCCAGTGACCTGAGACTTGGAGGTTGTTCATTCTGGTTTCATGTAATGTTGGTGATTCAGGTACTCACACAGCCTCAGGAAGCCCAGGAGAGCAAGCAGTGCTGGCAGCAGCACCTTGGCTGCTGGGTGCAGCAGTGACCCCACTCACAGGCTGCCATCCAGGACTGCTGTTGCTATAAACAGGAACAGGGGTGCATGTAGATTAGCTAGGATTAGTCTCTTCTCACAGTTGGGAGGCAGGAGTCTTTAACCCTCAGAGGAGGAGTGAATACCACAAAGCAGAGCTATTCAGCCATCTTGCCTGTGGCTCTCCAGGAGCCCTGGATGAAAGCTGGGAGGGGAGGGCTGGCAGATGCAGCACTCAGGGTGTGTGGAGAGGAGCTGTGGGGCTGTACATCCCGTGCAGGAGAGGCTCATGAGCCGCTTTTCAGGCCATGGCAATTCAGGTGCATAAAGAGCCTTTGCTCTGTTGGACAAGGGCTGAATTGCAGGGGCCCTTGGTTTGCCTTTCCCTCCCCACAGATGCTGTGCACAGTCTGCCTGAGGGATGTTCCACGTATGGTCCCCCCTCGTCAGGACAGGAGCGACGAGCGATGGCTCAGCCCTGCAGCACGGTGACACAGATGCATTGAGCACACACTATTGTGTTCTTGCTGCGTCTGTGATGTATTGTGCACCTCCCAAACAAACCTGATGCAGTCTGCACAGAGCTCAGTGCAGGAGCTAAACTCCTTTATGTTTTCTCTCTGGTGCATGACAAATCCATGCATCACTTTCAGTGGAACGTGTTGTCAGCACAGCTCACCACAGCTACTTGTCCCTGGAGAGGGAGGATGGGGAATGGATGCTGTCACATGCTCTGAGCTCAGCTCTGCCAGGAGCTCCTTGTGGTATAGTCTGTGTACTGGGTGGGATAAACACATAATCCATGTCCTGGATCCTGGTGGAAGCATCAGTGAGGCCACCAGAGTGTAGCACTGATTGAGGTGCCTCAGCAGTCTGCAGCTTCCTCATGGGAGGCAGTGCAGGGCAGCACTGATCTCTGTTCTCTGGGACAAGTGACAGGACCTGAGGGAACAGCTGGAGCTGTGTCAGGGAAGGTTTAGGCTGGAGATCAGGAAAAAGTTCTTTTCCAAGAGGGTGGTTGGGCACTGGAACAGGTTTAGGCTGGATACGAGGGAAAGATTCTTCCCCCAGAGGGCGGTTAGACACTGGAACAGCTCCCCAGGCCCCAAGCCTGACAGAGCCCAAGGAGTGTTTGGCCAATGCTCTCAGCCACAGGGTGGATTGTTGGGGTGTCCTGTGCAGGGCAGGGGTTGGACTGGTGATCCTTGTGGGTCCCTTCCAGCTCAGGATATTCTATGGTTCTGTGATTCTATGGCAGTGGTCTCAGGGCACAGGCAGTGGATGATATGTGACAGCCAGATTCCTGCATCATTGGGATTGCAGCCTTAGTCCAGCCTCCTGCAATGAGCAAGTCAAGTCTTTCCCAGTCATTCTTGTGTGGAAAACTGGGAGCAGGAACACTTGTTTCCTCACCCTTGAGCAGATGACAATTTCCTTTGTACTGTTGAATTTCTTCCTGTTTCTGCTACTTGGAGTCATCCGGTTCTTTTTGTCTCTCATCCCTGTCTTCCTCTCTGTTGATGCAGCCTCCCAGCTTGGATCTCATGAGCAATTCCCTGGTCTCTGTGCCACTCCGTTGAAATGCTGAAATATATCTTAAGGCCAATCCTTGAGGAACTGTGCTAAGGATTTCTCCCTAATCCTGCTTTTTAGTGCTACCCTTGATCAATATTCACTTTAGCCAGTGCCTTAGTTAGGAAGTACTGCTGCTTTTCCAATTCTAGTAACAGCTTCCTGGGGATCTTGTTCCCTAGGGCTCCACACACTACTGGTCACAAAGTATGTTAGTTTGTTCCTTAAAAGTATATCAGGTTGCTCCTTAAAATAGGAGATTATATCTCAAGGAGGTTTAGAGTCTTTTAGCCCCCACTGTTTGCATCTGCTCAGCAGTCAGTCCAGGGAAGGTTCTGGCTGGCTCAGGTCCCTGAAGGACAAGGTCGTGCTCTGTATGGGAGAGGAGGCTCTGCTTTGCCATTCTGGTTGCCTGGAGCACAACCAAGTCTGCCTTGCAGAACCAGCTGAACCCAGAGCCTCTGTGCACGAGTTCATTAGGTTTAATGAAATGAGAGGCAAGAGTGTGATGAGCTGGATTTATACAGGATGCTTCGCTTTGGGTGTCTTCTCCATAGCTCTCAGCTGTGCAGCAGGCAGCAGGGCTGATTTTGAGACCGTGTCGTGGCAAGAGCCTGTCTCTCTGTCAGGGTTTCTCTGCACACAGCTTGTGAACAGGCTGCTGACCCTGCAGGCTGCAGGGGGAGGGTTGGGTTCCTTTTGGAAAGGGAAAAAGCATTTCCCCCTCTCTGGCGGTACAGTCTTTCATGCTCTTCCAGTCAGGAACCCAGCCAGGAGTACAGCCTGCTGCAGAGCTCCTGCTGCTTGGCTCCACTGCCTCCCCCACGGAGGGGAGTGTGTGCAGGGGAGAGCTTCCTGGAGCACTGCACACTGCAGGAGGGTGATGGCAGTCAGTCTTCTCCAAACCCTCAGGACAGCTCTTTTGACATTCAGGGTTTCTCCTCTCAGATCCGTTCTTGGCTGATAAAGAGGTTTTTATAGCAGTTGAGTTTTCTTGAACGCTGTGATCTTTTCTGCAGAATCTAAAAATCTGCCATTCCTATAGCACTTACTTCCTTAGAGACATATGTCCAACGACTGACTTGAGGTTGTGTTTCAGACCCTGGCACATTGTTGTAGTCTGTCTATCCAGGGAGTTCCCAGCGGTGTTGCAAATATAGGTTTTATTCTGCAGTGCAGAGCAGGTTGGGATTCACCACACTTCGATGTAGATTGGGTGAGTTTAGGTCATGTGGGTAAACCAGATTTATTGTGGCCTGGACCACAGCTCAGCTGGAAGCAGACCCATACCCTCCCAGCCCAGCACACAGCCAGATAAAAAGGGCTTCTGCAAAGGAAGGAG
>NW_008660078.1:22454-23160 GCF_000695815.1 Acanthisitta chloris
GCAAGAGGGAAATTGAGATGAGATCTTAGGCAGAAGTTTTCCCTGTGAGGGTGGTGAGACCCTGGCACAGGTGGCCCAGGGAGGCTGTGGCTGCTCCATCCCTGGAAGTGTTGATTAAAGGGCTGGAGCTCCTCTGACAGGCTGAAAATTGGGATAGTTCAGCCTGGAGTAGAGAAGGCTTCTGGGAGACTTTAGAGCCTCTCCCAGTACCTAAGGGGGCTCCAAGAGAGATGGAGAGGGACTTGGAACAAGGGTCTGGAGTGACAGGACAAGGGGGAATAGTTCTAAGATGAAGAAGAGTAGATTAGATTAGATGTTAGGAAGGAGTTCTGCACTGTGAGGGTGCTGAGGCACTGGCACAGGTTGCCCAGAGAAGCTGTGGCTGCCCCATCCCTGGAAGTGCTCCAGGCCAGGTTGGACAGGGCTTGGAGCAACCTGGGCTAGTGGGAGGTGTCTCTGCCCAGGGCAGGGGGTGGGACAGGGTTAGCTTTAAGGTCATTCCAACCCAAACCAGACTGTGATGCCATGATTCTCCATTCCTTACATTTGTATTTTCTTCCTCACAGCTTCCTTGAGATGATGGAAGCCCGAAGCCAAGGACACACATCCCCACTGACAACGAATGGGCAGAGCCCCTCCTCGGGCTCCCAGTCCCCCATCGTTCCTCTGAGCTCCACATCCACAGGCAGCTCCAGCCCTGGCACCC
>NW_008660079.1:0-19391 GCF_000695815.1 Acanthisitta chloris
GGGTGGGGGTAAGGGGTTCCCGCAGCCCGCGGAGGTTGCGCTGCTTTCGCGGTGCTGCTGTGCCCCGCACGTAGGCTGAGCGCGGAGAGGCGATCGGCGCTGCCGCTGTGCTCGCTCTGCTGCTGTCCGGGTGCACCTGAGAAGTTTGCGAGTGAGGAGGTTGGTGGAACGGCGCTCGGTAGGTGTGTCGCTCGCTGCCCTTCTGGCTTCGAAATGCTGGGAAGGAAGCCAAGGATCGCAGTTTGCTTTGTAATGAAATGATCGTCTTCTTCTGGCGCGAGTTAAGTAACAACTGTCTGGAGAGTGATCTTGTCTCGCGTGTGATGTTCGGATGGGAAATGAAGGGCATTACTGCGTTTGAACGGCTGTAGCATCCTTTCCTTGTCCAGGCATCACAGCAGTCCAGTGTGGTTATTCGCTTTATAAAGTGTTTAATTTTCCTCCGTGTTTTTCTTATCTTTTAATTTCACTAATAGTGTTCAGTTTCAGTTTTGGGAACCTTCCATGCACTCGGTCCTTTCGGCTGAATTATGGCCATTGTGTTGGAGTTTAAAAAAAAAAAAAAGTCGAGGTGATACAGCAAAATAAAAGTTCAGATTGTGCTGTTTTTATGCATTTTGTACAGTCCTAACTCTCAGTACTGCTGAGGAACACGTACTTGGCTGATATTGGTGTTAATAGCTGAAAGGAAAAGAATGTTAGAGATTGTGTGTGAAAATACAGTAACAAATTATAGATAGCTTTCTGTAAACATTGTTATTCATGTTTTATACTAGGGAAAAACTAAGAGAGGAGCAGTTAATGAGCAACAACAAGTATTGGTATTCATAAATGCAGAAGAAATCATTGTGCATATAGCTTTTGTCACTTTTTAAAATCAAAACTCGTTAGATTTCACGTTAATTTACTTTCTAATGGCAACTTCGTCTTTTTGTGATAACATTTGATTATTAATATATCGTCCCTTTGTATGCTGTGTGTGTTCAGCATTCAGGGTCTGTAAGAAACAGTGTGTGCTTACAGTTCTGTGGGACTTTGCTGTGGTGAAGGAACTTTTCAAGCCTGTGGCATGGCACTGGGCCAGTAGCATCTATTGCTATTAGTTTAAAACCAGCACCGTGTCCTTTTTGCTGTGTATTTATACTTTCTCTGCCAACTGTTTCTGTTAGTTTCCATAGCTTGCTATATAATTTTTGTGCTTGTATTCAGAATAGGCTACTGGAGAGCTGTAATAGCTTCAGAAACAGGCATTTTTCCTGGTGTGCTTATTGAATGGGTGTGGATTGTGTCATTAAATACATTGAAGTTTGAATAGCTCTTCATTGACAGAGAGGGGGATGGAGGAGCTCACATTTAAGGCTATACCTTTCCTGGTTGACCATTTGCTTTCCTGTTGTGTCAAGGATTCCATAGTATTCCTTCCCATAAGGATAATGGGTTCCAGAGTCTGTTTTGGATATAATGCATTTTGAGGATGACTGACCTGAATATTCTGGTGGGGGCTGTCACCACTCAGGATTTATGTACCTCTGTGAGGTACTTTGGGTGCCAGATGCGTCTTACCACTTAGGTTTTGCTGCTGCCAGTGCTGGGGAATGCTACTCCTGAAGTATTCCAGATCCTGTTCTGATATAGTAGGACTTCTGCAGGTTTTGATGGCACTGGGAATTTGGCCTACAGCTTTGATGGCCATTCAGAGAGATTTTGAATGCGGGGGGGGGAAATGACATCAGAGTGCAGCAAATTCACAGGACAGCCTGCTCGGAAACCTGAGTATATGGTTTAGCTTAATCCCAGGGGAGCTGTTTCATAATTCATCCCCCCAAAAACCCAACTCCAGCATATGTAAATTAATTCAGTTCAATCTTTGTAAATGTTGGAGATGAGGAAATGGAATAGAACAGATAGTGCTTAACAAGGTGGAATCACAAAGCTCTCAGGATGATCATCAATTACTGTAAGCTGCAGGGACCTCTATCCAGGCAGGGATATTTACTTGGTAACTGCTGCATCTTCTTGAACATACCAAGAATGGGAGAGAGAGATGTGGGTGTAGGAAGTGGATAGTCTTGACTAATGTTGTGAACATGTCACCAGAACGGCACCACTTCCCCAGGTCCTTGTGCAGTCAGTGCTCTTCCTGTCCAGCTCTGTTCTTCGGGTATGCTGATATGCCAGATCTTAATAAACCAGATCAAATGCCGAGGGCAGAGGTAACCAGAGAATGAAATAAATAGCAGTGACGTGATCTGTTGAGCTGGTAGGAGGCAGACTCTTAACTGATGTATTGGAGACAGAGCAGAGATGAGATTTTGTTTCCAGCCTCCTGTGCCGCATCGATTGTTGTTTAATTTTTAAAATGTTGTCTGTAAGAGGTGTTTTTGCTTTTGGGAACTGTGATTCAGTGCCTTCAGTTTTTGGAAGGGGCTGGTGTTGGCCTTTGAACCAGGAGAAAATGCAGAGGGGGGATTTGAAGCAATAAGTGCTCTTGAATTGCAGCACATTGGTGGAACAATAGTTACTCTGTTTGACCTTCCCAGGCACTGCCACCTTCCTGAGAGAAAGGATGATCCCTTCTAAATCAAAATACTTGTCTGAATGCACGGATACACTAGAAATATTTCCTGTCACTTCAGGGAATTTCTTATCTTGTACCGTCTGCTGCTGGAGCATTCCACAGGTGTCCGGTCAGAACCTGCTCCCAGGCAGATCTGAACATCCAGCAAAAATACCAAACTGGTCTGGTTTTGCAGAGTTGAGAAATGTATTTGATATCCAAAGGACTCGGAATAATTTCTGTGAGTGTTGCTGCTTAAATCTGGGACTAGCCTGAAAAATGCGTGGGTAACTAGTTCATCAGGTACCTGCTTTGAATGGAGCTCATGTTTATTGGTATTTTGAAAGTGCTGTTTAGAGTTTGATGGGGGGGGGGAAAGTCTGTCTCTAACCACAACTTGAATATGTTTTTAATCTGTTTAGCATAAGAGTGAAACATGTTCAGTGTATGTTTATTTTCCATATTTGTATATTTTTGGAAAAAAATATTGCTCATTTTGTTTATATCTCTGAATAAATTTTTACCTGAGGAACAAAATCCAGGGTTTTTTGTTTTTTTTTTTTTTTTTTTTTGTTTTTTTTGCATGAGACTTTACCTGCTTTTTTGTTATTTATTTCAGTTGTGCATTCACTAACCTGTTGTTTTGTTCCTAGCTTCTTTCACGTAGTAAATGTGAACTTCTAGCAGTAAATGCTGAAGAATTTATGTTCCTGTAATTCACTCAGGATTCGGTCATTGCTAGTAAAGATATTTCTTTGTGAATGCCTCGTCCCAGTGTAAGGATGCTCACAAGTCTGGCGTAAGCCTGGAGGTTTTGTCGCTGTGTTTTTTAACACCCCTTTCCTCTAAGACTGACCAAAGTGCAGCTGTGCCCTTAGTGCCTGTTCTAAATCAAAGGCTGCCTAACTGCCATGGAGATGTGAAGATGGTTTAGGAAATGGCCCCAGCTTGTAGCTGGGAGTGAACACTTACTGCCAAGTGGGTACTCAGCAGACCTCTTTAACACCCTTCAGAGGCTGTACATCTTTCCCCTTGGAGTCCTTGAGATGCTGAGAATTGTAGTTGCTTTCTTCCTGGCTGTTTGTTCTGAAATACTGCTCATTGGTTTCCCTTTTAGAATCCGATCATTACTTTCTGCAGCTGCATTAGCAGATACATCTTCAAGACAGGAGGTTCTTGCTGCCTGTTAATGTGTGTCTGCAGTGGTGCTGTCTGATCAGAAATAACAGGGCTAAGTGGAATAGCAGGTACTCGGGAAAGGCTTGTTGCTGTGTTTGTGTGTGGTGCCTTTCTTTTTTAAGGATCTTCTTATTAAACTGCATTTCTGTGAAAGTAAGCCCTAACTAGTACTACTTGTTGCTAATAGTAGTTGCTAAAGGACTTGGAACAACAGATAGGTGTGCTAATTTTTAAAAAAAGGCTTAAAAAGTAGATAGAAAGTGGATATCTTGGCAGGAGATCTCATGCTGAGAAAATGAAAAGAGCGTGCCTAGGGGACCGAGAACAATCACCTAAAGTAGAAAAGTGAGAGCCGGTGGCAAAACCCAAAATAATCAAATAACCTCTAGGAGCTTCCGCACTGCTTTGCAAAAGGAGAAGTGTTCAAAAGGAAAAAAAACCCAAAGAAAATGTTCTAGGTGAGTGTTGAAAAAGCTGCACACGAGGTAATCCTTCTCAGCAGTGTTGTCAGGGTTGCTTAGTGGCAGAGTTGACTCAAAGAAGTAAAAGATGGGAAATACAGTAGAAAATAGTCAAAACCGATTATTTACTTTTTTTTACAGTAAGAGACTAAACACGTTTGGAAGTTTTTTTGTAGGAAAAGATTGTAACTAGAAATAGAGGAAGGTGTCTTGAAAGATGGACAGAGGCTTGAACTTTAGAAGAATGGAAGGTAGTAAAAAGTTAGGCAGTCAACTATGTGCTTAACATACTGCAAAAAGCGTTTTGAAAATTGGGTCAGTAGAATGAGATGCAGGAAGAGAGGGAACTATTTTCAGCAGTGTGTTGATGGATGGAAATGGTCAGAAACGAAATAGGACAAAGCTGCTGGAATAGCCAAGCAACTATTGATACTAGTTTTGAGTGAGTGAATGGAAAAGGAAGGATGGTTTACCAGTGACAGATGGAAAGCAGCATCTTATTTCAGCTATGATTTCCAAATCCTAAAAGTGAAGAGTTTGCTCTTCAGAGAAGAGAACTAGAGTGAGTTTAGTCTTGGGAAAATGGCTTAGAATGAAGAGCAAAAGAAGAGGTAAATGCTATTTATAGCTCAAATTTTCATTTGTCTGGTGCCATACAGCATTCAAAGCCTTTTGGGCACAACAATTTGTGAACAACATTTATCATTTAATGCAATATTTATGTTAACAACTCATGACTTTCCAGGACAGAAGATTGAGGGGTTTTTCTTACTTGGGGAAACAGCTCTTACTGGGCTCTTGAAGATCCACTATTTTCGTGATCAGCTCTTTGATCTCAGTTATCTGTGTAATTATTCTTGTTGCCCCTCTCTGATCAGAGGCTGCAGCTATTTAGCTAATTAATCAGTGTTATTGATAACAATCCTGAGGAAGGCGGCTTATAAATCATCATGCATTATTCAGAGTTTTGCATACTGAATGGCTTCATTTTAGAAGCACCATCTAGTGGTTTGAACACAAGTGTGGGAACTAATAATTCTGTGCTGATTTATTGTAGCTCTGCAGCTGACTGAAGATAATTACCTGCAGTCATGTTGTTTCTTAGCCTTGGTTTTACCTGTATTTGGAAAAGGGAAGTTGGTAACTATTGCAAGAGGCTATTAAGGTATTTGTTTGGCTGTTTTTAATTACTCTGATGTGAAATACATACACACCTTGAGAAATTATTTTTGATGTGGATTGCTGCGAGCAGAGTCATAGTGTATCAGATCAAAGGTCCTTCTAGCCTGGTGTGATGTCTGATGGGTATCTCTGTCTTGTAAAAGATGCCTAGGGAGAAAGATAAGACAAGTAGAAACTGATACTTCACCTGGACTGTTTTTTAAACTTATGATAGTCTCCAGCATAGGCGTTTGCTGAGCTACAGGTTGTGCCCTTACAACTCCAAAGCTCATGAAGGTTTTTTCTTAAAATGACTAATAACTTTTCAATTCATTTATCCTTCTGGCCTCTGTATTGGCTACTGGTTTCTCTTAAAGCTGAGTTTGATTCCAGTGAGGTAAGCATTTTTTTAAGAAACTTTTTCAAAGAGCCACTAGTGTGAGCTAATGTGTCCCTTGTCCTGCAGACTGTCTTCTGGTCTCCTCTTGGAAACTTGGTTTGGATGTTTAGGTTCTGTTCCTGTCCTCTCACAATGTGGTGGTACTTAACGGAATTGGGAAAAAATTGCTGCTTAAAGATCACAATGCACTCTTCCTTGGTTATTTTAGAATGACAAAACAAAAAAACCTACCAAAAATATTCCCAGCATTGGACCAGAAAAGGATATTTTCTTACTGAACTAACTGAAAAATAAGCAATGCAAATGCTGTTGACATGCTTCATTTAACTGCTTTAATAGTCATGTTGATCTACTTTCCTGGCAGTTGTGCTAGCAACATTGATTTAAATTAATTCAGTAAAACTGTTTTTAAATAATGGTGTTAAAAATAAATTAATTGAAGGCTGAGTATGTTTGTTTATCTCATGTTTGAAGACTCACCCACCTTGTTAGTGCATGTGAAACAGCAAGTTTCTCCAGCTTGGTCGTTTTACTGGAGGATGCTGCTAAACTGGAGTCTTGTCTTGTCTGTTCTCAGTTGACTCTTTGTTTTCATCTTGAAAGTTCACAATATTCCAGCTGTTTATTGTATGTAAAATGACAAGCTGAGGATCACTGGTGTGATGGCCATATGCCCCCTGCTTGCACTCTGGAAGTGAGCTGCTGCATTCCATGGAAGCTGAGGCTGTTGGATCCTATAAACTCGAGCTCTCCCTAAGTCAGCGAAAGCAGAGCACTTATCCTGTGTGTGGTGGACAGCTCAGTGTAATAGAATACACTTTTCCTTTGAAGCTGTGTCAGCTGCCTGCTATGTGAAAACAGGTGAGTGACAAAAGTGGCAATGCATTTTCTAGAAGTCGAGATTTAGGATATAGGAAAGGGTGAGGTGTTTTGGGAGATGGAATGTTTGAACAACTTACAGATGCAGCATTCCTGTCTCAGTATACCTTGCTGCTGTAACTGCAAGGTCTTGTTCTTATTTATTTATGATGCTGATGTGGGTCAGACTTCTTACATCCTGTCTATTTCTGTTCTACGCTGCAGGCTGTAGCATTTTCCTTCTTGTCTTCCCACTAGTCGGTGACTTTTTTGCATTATTTCTTCAGGTCTCTAGCCTAGCAGTCCTTGATCTTTGTGATCCCATCAGTGGTGGTTCTTACTCCGATTCCTCTACATTCATTGCCCTCTGTTCCCTGGACTGTTATTGCTTTTGGTCTTGTTGAGGAATAAGATGCCCTGAAAAGCTGATTGACAAGAGCTGAATTATGAAAGGAAACAGGATTCTGCAGTGAGGCTAGTGAAGTGTGTCACAGTCTACAGCAAGGACAGCTGACCTCTTGAGTGCCTCAGGTGAGAGACTGCCTCTACTTTGCTCTCTCTTGGTAGGCCATAAGCTTGTTTTTCTTCTCTGGCAGGGCCTTTACTCATACTTGATAGCCATTCAGAATGAATAATGTAAGAGTGGGCATCACGTCAGTTCCATGTACACTCTGCTGAGTGAATGAGTGAAAGGAAGGCAAATGGGGGAAAGGACACTGGAGGAGACAGGTGAAGAAGATGGGGTGGAAGAAAATGCTTGGCATAAAATATAAGAAAAATAGTTTGAGGGAGGACAAAAGGAGAATCATTCTGCTCTTTCGAAATGGCTGCTCTTTATTTTGAAATGGAACACAAGTTAATTTAAATTGGGGAGATGTTTATGCTGGAATGTGTTAATTCCTGCCATTGACTGGCACTTTGATCTCTGAGAATTATAGGTGGTTGAAGCTAAACTAACCGGATGCTCAGGGTGTTCTGCATTTCTGCTTTGCATTCTTCTAATTCTCACCTTCCTTTGTGAGCCTTTTAATGTAGGAAACATTTCCTGGCATTCTGAAGTTCATCAGATGTTCAAAAACCCACTTTATTCAGGTTATTGTTTCCTGCCATGAAAGGGGCTGAGCATGAAAGTGGCCTTGGGTGTTTGTAAGTGGCTTTTAGATGTTTGTCATCTAATAAACATTTTTTTTTGAATGGTAGAGGCTCTTTTATTAATGTCTGTTTCTCTAATTTGCCTTCTGTAAGCACCAATTTCCAGGCAGAAATTTCATCTTGCAGTCTTGGTCCAGTTGTGAAAGTTTGTGTGCTATTACCATACAAATGAGAAAGTATCAGCAGTTTTCCTGTAAAACCTTCCAAATCCTCTCAAAGCACTGTCTGCTTTTACTTTATTTTCAAGATTCGTTTATACATACAGAGATTGACTGCACTGCTAAAGATTTAATGTTTTTTTAACTTTTTTTTTTTTTTAAATAAAGCTGGACTAGTATACCTGGTCTAGTCAACAGCCTTAGAAAAATATCTTGATGCAGTTGAAGTGTTGTTGTTTTATGGTGGAAGATGAATTTAAGCCCTTGTAAAGGGCGTTCAGATCTCATCTAGAACCCAGGATTTATTTCACTTTGTGTTTTAAGGAATCTTGCAGGTCCTCATGGAGCTGTAAGAGATGAAGTGGGAATGGTAACTAGGTTTTTCTGTGTTCCTTGGTGATGAACAGTACATTTCCATCCTGGAACATGGTGGTTGTGTGGTGACATGGGTGTAGGTCCTGTAAGGACATGTGGTGCCATGAGTGAACCACATTGTGTTCTCGCCGATGTGTGCAAAGGCTCTGTTGTGTGAGTGTAAAGAGGTATTGGTTTTGCACTGATTTTTCTGTAGGACTGTTTATGTCTGAAGTGGATGTTCCTGGCAGTGAGTTTGGCCAGATCTGTATGTCTGTTTTGAAGACTTTATATAGGTAGCAGTGGACTCTTTGGAGGAATGATCTTCCTGTGCACTGGAGAGCTATCTGATGTTTTACTTTGTGTAGAGTTTAGCATAAGAATGTTATGTCATGACCAGCAGCCAATAATTGGAAGAGGACAGGTTGGTTGATGTGCCTTGTGTTAAAAAGTGCATATTGTGTACTGACAGGTGCTCACGGGCATAATTACTAATTTGGCTAACATTTTCTTTGTATTGAAATGATTATTGAACATTTTATTGAGAGCTGGTGTTGAAGAATCTGGTTTCAGGTATTGTGTTTTGGAGTTAGTTTATGGAAGGACATTTTTAGTAGGTTTACAGTGTTTTGATAATTTCTTTGCGAATGTTGAAGCAGTTGGCTGAGTATATTTGAGGAAGGTATTATATCCACAGCAAATAACCTCATTTTCAGTAAGACTGATTTTGATTTGTTGGTTGTTCTTTTAAATTGTAGGCGGTTTCTGTTTTATTTGCTTAGGCTATATCATACCTATGTGTCCAAAAGTTTTGTTCTCTGCTTGCAATGCCTTCTGTTTCCCCAGCATTACTTCCACCTAGATTTTTTGGTGGGGTTTTGTGCATAATTGCAGACTTGCTGCAAATTTTTTTCCTCTCTTGGTTTCAGTCATGATACTTGACAAATAGTAGTCCTGATAGTAGTGGTGACAGTAGGAAGACAGGGACTGAAGCAGAAATCCAGGCTTTTTTCTCTTCATTTCTCTCACTAGAAGAGACAAGGAAGCAAGGCTTGTTATTGGGCATTTATCTATTTTCCAGCCTATATTCCAATAACACTTTATTTTTTTTTGTCCAGTTATTTTTAAAGTTATAGTCTCTCAGTCAACCACAGTATTTGCTTTGACAATTAGTTTATTTAGGGAAACCTTAGCCTTAGGTTGTATCTGTTTTTCAGTTCATTTCTTGTTTTCCTCTTGAACTTTGAGAGTTACTATTTGCCTCTTTCATAGTAGACAGGCTGTGTATGGCTGATAGTAAGAAACCAGTAAGTTAGTGTTAAAATAACTCATATCTCTGAATTTCAAGCTATTTTTACATATGGAACAAAATGTAAACCATGTTTTGTTCTGTATTAGAGATGTTCTGGTAATTTCTTGGTGTAATATATGTGTATCAATTGTTTCATATATATATAAAAATATATATATACACAAAATCTACTGTTCTGATGTTAACAAATCAGTGTTGGTGAATTGAAGGTGCCTAGTTGTTTTTGTTTCCTGCATGAAACAGAGAGCTTGTCCATTGTTTAATTTCATCTGACTTAATAAGTGCAAAATAAGCTGCTTGGTTTAGAAAAAATGTGTCTGGTAGATGTAAATTCTTACCTTTTGAGGAACTGTGTAAGGCTGTCATAAAGAATACTGCATGAGTGATCCTGAAGAGTTAATAGGTGGCAACCTTTCTCCTGAAAACATTAGTTTTACTGTAAGAAAGCTAAGCACAATTTTTGCTTAAGCCCGGAGTCATTTTTTATCAGTCAGGTCAAGCAATGAAATGCTATGAGGTTGGTTCCAGCTCTTTTTATAGTTATTTCTCTGCCTATATATATCTGTGTATGCCTGAATGTTGTGTGTGGTCCAAAACCTGTGTATCATCTGTGCATCTTTCAAACACAAATAGTCATTCTTTCTGTCTTTGACACGGGGGACTGAGGCATGAAGGTGAGGTGAGGTTTGGTGCCCTGAAATGTGAGCCAATAGCCAAACTAGCTAGAAGAGCTTAATTTGGGGGTTTCTCATCTATTTTATTCCACATTTGCCTCTTCTTTCTATCCTCTGCTTTATATGAGATTATTTTTCCTTTTAGGTTACCCTGCAATAACATTTTACAGCTGAAGCAATGGACCAGATTGTATGTACATTGCTATTCAAAGATGGGAGTGCAACTTTCTGTTGCCATATGTTTAGATTCAGTGTCCAACTCTTGCTTACAAATGAGAACATATGGGAGATAGGTAATGGTGATTTTCAACTGTTAATTAGTCATGTTTAAACCAATGCCTCACTAACCATCCCTCCAGTCAGTTCTGTCTTTCTCATCTCCCCCTCATGGTAAAATCACTGGCGTATGTTGACTGGCAAAGCTTCTGAGGAGGGAAAAAAGGGTTTCCTTCCACTGAAATGCTTCTATAATTTGGAGAGTGGGGGGTGTCTTCCACGTCAACGGGTGTCCATGAGTCGTCCGTGCCAAGTACAGTATGTTTCACTGAGGTCACACTTAAGGCTGTTGTATTTTGTTTGGTTTGTATGAAATAAAGTTGCTGATGTGTTAAATGCCACAGAGTGAAACAGGAACTAGAAATGTCTCTTAAATGCTGGCACCTGTGATATATATATAGAGTTTACAGTGTTGGATAAAAATTTTATCAGCAGTGACTAATCTTAACCTTTGAACCTGTTCAGTGTGAACTCTTAGGATAGGATGTGGGTTTTAGTTACCCTCTATCGCAGTCTGGTTAGTGAACTCTATTAGTACACACTGTTTATGGTGCCCTTCTCTTCCTGCTTATCAGGCAACTTTTCTATTGTAATGACCTTTATCTTCTCGAAAGTAAGATATGGTCAAATGTATTAGTGCAGTAGTGATCCCTTCAGAGGGAAGGGAGATGTATTTGCTTGTCTCCAGTGTTCAGGATATCTCGCTGCTATCAAGAAGCTTTGTGTACTCCCCTTGTGAATTTTAAGTTAACCAAGGCAGTATAGAAAATGCAGCAATGCTTCTGGTGCTCTGCTGATGTTTCAGCTTACAGCCATCTGCTCCTGTCTTAGCTCCCTGCTGGTGGTGATGGAAATTCTGTGGCTGTCTTGGACAGCTTTCTAACACAGGTGGAAACTAACTTGCATTGTTTATATGGTCTTGCAGAGTCACTTATCCACTTTATCAGGGTGAGGAGCAGCACAAACTCCTCCTTCAGTGACAGTATGGTCATTATATTACCTTGTACCAACTATAGAGTTGCATCTTAAGTGTCTTTATTGCTCGTGTTTTATGTTGTGTTTATAATATAAATACTGGTAGAAGAAAACCCTTACCCAACTTGCACCTACCTATTCTATTGCTCTTTGGAAGGTGTTAATTTTTGTAATGCCAGCCCAAAATCCAGGTGAAGTCATGTGGCACTAAGAGTTGGTCTTCTGATTCAATTCTTTGCCTTAAACCAGGCTCACCCAAAGTTATTTTTAGGTTACATTAAGGTGTAGACCTTGTATAAAATGTTAATGCAAGTAATCCTGCAGTGGCAGAGGCACAGATGATAGTGTGTGCTGGAAGCAAAAGTCTGCAGAAGTAGTGAGGCAAGACAGTGAGCTATATAAAGGGCAGGGTTTTAATTTTGAACTGTGTGGTGCTTTGAGCTAGTTGCTCTTTCAAAAAAGAACTGTGAAGGTCTTTGGTGAATACTCTGTTGTGTATTTGGCATATCTGTTCTAAGTTCCATATATTCATTGTCAAACCTAGAACTTGCTGGTTTGTGGCTTGGAGCCGGTGGAGTGAAGGATCAGTTAATTACACTATTTCAGCATATACATAAAATTAATTTCAAGGCCTTTTAAAGCATTTCCTCTGTTTAATTTTCATCAGCTGGCTCATAATTAATATATTGAAATGACAATATTGTCAGATACTGTAATATTTTTCACTATGTGCTTAATGGAATGAGATTTAAAAAGCTGTAGGAAAGGGGAGAAGTACAAATTCATACTAAATTCAGTTTTAGCCAAAAGGAGTGGTTTTTAATCTGCACTCTGCATACTTGAAAGCTAACAAATAAAACAAAAAATAGAAAAGTAAGACCTGCAATACTCAGGTAGTCTTTGAGATCCCTGCCCCCACCTCTTGAGTAAAGCACGACCTGCACAAGTCACTGCATTCTGCACCTGGAGCTCTGCAGTGATGTTGAGTGATCACAAAAAGAGTTGAAAGCTTTGCAGTTGTTGAGGAGCCACTCTTAGAGCAGCACAAGTTGCTTCTAGGGAGGTTATTTGCTTAAGCATCTTAAAAGTAATATAGATAATGATATTACATGATGTGTTTCCATATCTGTGCACCCACTTTGCCCACTCCCCAGTCCATTAGATCCATATGGAGCAATTAGGTATTTATTATTTTAGGTGCTGGAAAAAGGCAATGTTATGGAAAAGGGCTATCTTTCTGATATTATTCCCACTGATAAGACCTTCTGTTGGTGAGGGGAAAGGAATTTTTTTTGTGAACCATGTCACTTTTCCCTCAGTATAAAACAATGTGTTAGAGGAAGTTTACCTGCCGTCAAACTTACTTCCAAATTCTAATTGCTTCTGAAAAATCAGTGAGGGATTAGTTGAGGCATATGGGGATCGAATAGAAACTATCCATAAGCAGTGTTGGAGCACCCTCATAATAATATTTAAATGAGCTTTATGTATTTCTGGCGATAGATTAATGAAATGAATATTCAAAAAGAAAAATTAAGTATCCAGGTGCTTTATGCTGCTCTACAAGGCCCATCAAAGAACAAGAGTAGATCCTTAGGAACATAAATAATTAGCATGTTCTAGACCTTTTCTGTCTGTTATCCTACTGTACCTCTCATGAAAAGAAAATTCTCAACAGTTGCAGTAGGTTCACTTAAGTTCAGGCTGAAAAGTAAAGAATAGCATGTCCAGTGGGAATGGTGTGAGAATTAGTTCTGTCTGATAGGCAAGTTATAATTCTATTTAACAAATTGGGAAGAAAAGCTTAAGAAGTATTCCCTTTTGAACTGCCAGTTTGCTGCCTTATGATCTCAAGTTTCCAGGATTTGGTAACCTATGAATCATTTCAGGGCTCTGTGTTCAGCAGCAGGCTAATCATTGGTGTCATGCTGGGACATTAGTTCAGGTCAGGTTGGGAAAGCATGTGGCCAAATATTTCCAGTGCTGTGGGCTTTTTGCAAATATCTGGGTTTCTTCTAATTTGCTGTTGAACAGCCTGACCTTCCTTAATGTATGAGCCACACTAGGTTGCAGAAGAGTGTGTTGTAAGGCACATGAGATTACACAATTGAGCCATGAACAGCCTGTGATTTGTTTTTGTAGGTAAATGCCGTTCTTACTGTACAACAGTAATTTAATTTTTGTCTATAATGTCTTACTAAATGACACTGTGTATATATCAGGATCATGTCAAGCTTTCTTTGTGGTTTTTTCACTACATTTAAAGGATTAGTTCAGAATATTGTAATGGTAATTAAAGAAAGGTAATGAAGCACATAGAAGTTCTCTGCAATGCCTGTGTAGAGTTGCCTGGCTTTTGGTGATGTTATATCATAGCTTTTTATACATCATAGATGGATTTGTAGCTATACACAATCACAGAGTTGTAGAGAGGATGAGGTTGGAAGGAACCTGTTAAAATTGTCTAGTCCATCCCCTTCATTTCCTCATGACCATGTCTAGTCAGGTTTTGAATGCCTCCAAGGATGGAGACTCCACAGCCTCTCTGGGCAGCCTGTGCCAATGCTCAGTCACTCTTAGAGTAAAAATGTGTTTTTTGATGCTCAGATGGAATTTCCTGTATTTAAGTCTGTATCTACTACCTCTTTTGCTCTCACTAGGTATCACTAAAACAAGTCTAAGTCTTCTTTGCACCCTACCATCAGATATATATATTCATAAGATCCACTCTGAGCCATCTCTTCTCTAGGCCAAGCAGTTCTAGCTCTATCCTAGTATGACAAATGTTCCAAGGACTGAATCATCAGTGGCCCTTTGGTGGAGTCTCTCCAAGTATGTTCATGCCTTTCTTTTACTAGGAGGCCCAGAACTGGATCCAGCACTCCAGATGTGTCACATGTGCTGACTGGCAAGGAAGGCTTACCTCCCTCTGCCTTCTGGAGTGTTCTACCTACTACAGCCCAGGATGCCACTGGCCCTTTGGTGCAAGGGCCCTTTGTTGACCTATTCTTCAAAGTTGGCAAAAATGGTTTTCGCAGTCTCTTTAGACACCCTATTGCTCTGCCTTTGTAACTGGCATTGGGAGGTGGAAGGGAACTAACCTGAACCAATCTGACAGCACTGTGACAATTTCTCACCCTCTGTCTCATTCCCACTGCTTCCTCAGTTTTGGCTATGGCATTTGTTGGAGCCTTTGCTGAGCTGACTTGAGCAGCCTAGAAGAAAACAGTTTGGGGATTTGTAAGAACTGAACTGACCTCTTCCACTCCTCCTCCAACCCCTTGGAAAGCTCCCCCTCGCCCCAGATTTGGTGATGAAATCAGTTTGACAGTGGAAGGTCAGATGAACTGTGGTCATCTAAGAACTGAGTCTAGCAAGCCAGGTATGCAGGAATGGGGGTGGAGGATTGAGAGAAATGGGATTATTCTTGGCTACAGCAGCTCATTAATTCATCAGTGAAATTGAATCTGTTGTAATATGGGGGAAACAAACATTTCCAAGCCTGTGGGTTCATGAGCTTCTTACAAAGCACAATTAAACCCCTTGCATTCTTCCATATTGAATGAGATTGCCTTAGGCCACAGGCAGAAGATGAACAAAGATCGGAGAGAAAAGCTAAATACACATGAACTAACTAAAGTTATTGAATGAGGCAGTGAAATATGTTTTCTTTTAAAAAAAAAGTCAAAAAATAGAGGCCAGTTGTATTGGTGTTTTTTCCCAGACTGTTTATTGGGGAAGAAAAGGTTTTGGCTGTTACCTTTGCATGTTCAATGACTGGTACTTGGTTATTGGACCATACACCTTGCAGAAGTGTTGATTCTGTTTCATTCTAAGTATTTTTGCCAGGTTTATGTGTGGGTGCATGGTGTGGGTGTTTTTTTTATGATGAGCATAAGGAATCATTGGTTTTGGTAGGGAAAATGCATCTGGGAAAATAGCTTTTTTACACAGGAGCTTTGACTCTGGGTACTTTGAATATAGCTGCATTTGCTGATTTAGCTTTTGATCTGCTTTGGCTTCTAAAGTATGTATTTGAGGCATCCTGAAAGGTTGAGAAGCTGGATAGGCTTTAGGGTATTTTTAGGAAAGTCCCTAAAGAAAGTTTTCTCTGAAGAGCAAGTTATGACTTCCTTTCTGTAGCCGAAGTAGCCAAAGTCCAGAGTGGAGCTATTTATTCTTAGGTATTATTGTAGTACAGGTGTCCAGAAGGTACATGTAAATTGATGAAGGAACACAAGAATTCAGCCTTTTTGTAGGTAGTGCCTTTAGAGATGTTTGCATGTGAGGAGAGCCTGGGGAAGGGCTGCTGCTCTCTCTGCCAGGCTCCTGTTTAATGTCTACGTGCTGCTGTTGTAGAGCACACCTAGAACTGCCTTATTTTCTAAAACCATAAAGCTTTAAAATACAACTGTATTGATTTTTTATGTCTTTCCCATTTGCAAACACTCAGAGTATTTACAGTTCTGTAGGCTTTACAAGAGTTGCAGAGAGGGAGGAATATTACCTCTGTTTTCTAGAGGAAGAGATACTGCCAAGCTATTCAAAGGCTAACTTTAGCCTAGTGAAGCGTCTGCTTCCCACATCAAGGAAGTGAAAGACATTTCTGTGGGAGACAGTCTGTAGCATCTGCAGCTAGTTTTTAGTGTGACATGCCACCTGGAAGAGCTCTTTGCTCTTAGCAGGGCAAGTCACATTGCTGCAAGTTGAGCTTCTGTGAATACTCTTCTTGGAATTCCTAAAGTGAGCTGGTGGATCTGCTTTCAGCATTTCATTATTTTCTTTGTAAGTTATCCTTTTGGGTTTTACAAAGAAAATAATTTTTACACGTTTTAGAGACATCAGAGAATGGAAATGAATTGGGGCAATCAGTTTAGAATTGGCATATGCTATATAGGATTCCTCTAGTTTCTGACCTTTCCTAAAGTCATGTTCTTCTGTAAAAAAACTCAAGCCTGAAAGGCACTAGAGGACATTGACAATACTGATCATGTTATTTAATTCTTCTCCTCTGTCTTCATTCTTTTAACTAATGAGAACTGCATCAGGTGCCCTAAATCTTTGTTTTAAAGGTATTATGGCATCCCAGAATAAAACAAAAAGATATATTAGAAGAGCTTTTTGGTGAGATTTGCCACAACTTTGAGTGCTTTCATATAGCTTTTGTAAATGGAATTTTTTGTGGGTGCTGGAATGCTTCTAATGGTAACAATTGTCTCAAGGTGAAATCCAGTTACTGTTTCAGAAAATTCACATTCTGTAAGGCTGAATTTTTTGTTTAGGGTCTGGAAAATATTGCATCTGTTTTAAGGTAACTTGTTGGTTTAATTGGGTCATTGGAAGAAAATAACTTTCCAGAATTAGAATATTATATTTTAAACATATCACTTAACTGCAAAATTAAATGCCAAGTTATATTCTATTAGTAGGTATTTCTTTGTTGGTAAATTTGCCATATCTGCAGAGAAGGTTTGATAAAGGATGGTTATCTTCATATTCTGTCTTTATGCATTTTTTTCTCACCTGAACTACAGAACCACAGAATGTCTGAGGTTGGAAGGGATCTCTGGATGTCGTCTGGTTCAACCCCACGGCTCAGACAGGGCCATGTAGAGCCAGTTGGGTCTACATCCAGATGACTTTTGAGTGTCTCTAAGGATGATGAAGACTCTACCATGTCTCTGGGCAACCTGTGCCAGTACTCAGTCACATTCACAGTAAGAAAGTGTTTGCTGATGATCTTCAGAGGGAACTGTCTGTGTTTCAGTTTCTGCCCTTTGCCTCAAATCCTGACACTGGGAACCTTTGGAAAAAGCCTGGCTCTGTCCTCTGTCCCTCCTCTTCACACATTTATAGACATCGATGAAACGCCCTTATGTTCTTCAGTCTGAACAGTCCCAGCTCTCTCAGCCTTCTCTCATAGAAGAGATGCTCCAGTCCATCATCTTTGTGGCCTTTTGTTGGACTGTCTCCAGTGTGCCCATGTCTCTCTTGTATTCAGGAGCCCAGAACTGGGCACAGCACTCACCAGGGATGAGTCCAGGAGAGATCTGACCTCCCCTGACCTGCTGACAATGCTTTGTCTGACGCAGCCCAGGATTCCATTCACCACCTTGGCTGCAAGGGCATATTGCTGACCTAGCTTCAGCTTGTTCACCAGGACCCCCAGGCCCTTTGCTGTGGATGGCAGCACAAGTCCCCTCATGTATCAGCCACTCCTTGCAGTTCTGTATCATCAGCAAATTTGCTGAGAGTACATTTTCCCCTGTTAAGTAGATCAGTAATGAAGATGTTAGAGGACTGGACACATGATGACCCAGCAGTACACCACTAGTTATGGGCTTCCAACTAGACTGTGCTGCTTTTTGTTGCCTTCCTGGCCTGGCTGCTCAGTTATCTATCCAAATCACTGTGCTCATCCAGGCCATACGTCCACTGCTTGTTTATGAGGAACTTAAGGAACAGTGCAAAGGCCTAACTGAAGTCCAAGCAGACAACCCATTGCTCTCCCCTTGTTGGTCAGGCCACTTCATTATTGGAGTTCATCAGGTTGGTCAAGCCTTAATTCTCCTGGGTGAATCCATGCTAACTAGTCCTAGTGATTTTCTAGGTGTTCATATGCCTGGAAATGGTTCCCAGGATTAGCTGCTCCATTACTAAATTAAAAAGCTTAGTGGCAGATTGTTCTTAATGCCAGGAACTAGCCAAAATAACTGTTTTGAGAAAGATAGCTGGGGTTGTCAGGCTCTATTTATCATGTTCTTGTTTGTCATCTCTCAGCATAGGGCAGAGGTTGCTGTAGTATGGCTTTCATCATAGCATGAATATTGAATTGCTGTGGGTTAAAGTAGTTACCAGGATTTCGTTGGGCATCTCTTGGTGTTTGTGGTCCTCAATACCTTGATTTCTGTTGCCTGTGTCAGTTTGGCTAAAGCTAGCAAGGGTTTGCCAATCTATTGCACTGACATTTATGATCATTATCCAAGTAGATGAATGTCACATGAAAGGCACTTTTAGGCATGGCCAGCTCAAGAATCCTGCACAATTTAGACCTATTTCTTAAAACAAAGTGACCCAAAATTGTTTTGGTTCCAATATTTTACAGTATTTTGCAGTCATATATTTAATGTGTCAAACTGGAGGGTAAATGAAGTACTCTGGGGAATAATTCTGATTATGTAAAATGTCTGGATTAGTCCTTGTTGTATCTCCACTGTCTCACTCTCCTGGACATCACCAATGTTTGAGTTTTAACCGATATTTCTAGCAGCTTTTTCTAAAGCATTGGTGAACTCAAGCATAAAGTCTTAGGAGAATGGAACACTAAACTTGAGTTATAGCTTGAAGTAACAGTATGGGAAGGCAGAGCATTCAGTTTGTCACATGAAAGATGCAGAAGTTTGCTGCTTAGATGTGAATTAATCTGATTATAGGCACTATGCCTAAATTTGAATACTTATGGGTGCTGCTTCACTTGATTTTCTCTCCAATAAATTTAGGGTAAATGTAGTTCTGTTTATGCTTTAGCAATGACTTTTGTCAACCTTGTTCATGAGTTTAATTTTCTCCTGAACTGCTTTCAAATGATGAGATCAACCCTACTTAATGAATTCAGTTTCTTTAGGAATCATGGCCTATTCCTTTCTTACAGCAAGACTAGATTTGCCCTAATTTAGCACTAGATTAACATTAAGTCATGCTAAACAATTAAAAAAATACATGTTTATTCAGAGTGATATCCTGGTCCTGTTCCATGTCTAAGGGAACTCTTGTCATATACTTCACTTGAAGGTAAAATTTCATATCCAGCTTTTGTAAGGTATTACCTGGGCTAAGCCTTTTTCCTGACCAAACTTTGTCCAATATGACTAGGG
>NW_008660079.1:19418-23586 GCF_000695815.1 Acanthisitta chloris
AGTTACAGTAGCAAGTTATCTTTTCTTGTATGTGGGTGTAGGGATGCATAGTTAGTGGGAAATTGTGTTCTTTACCTGCCCCGTGACTGAGCTTTGAGTGACTTTTCTGTCCCTGATGTGGCACCCCTGACACAGCACACAGGATGTTTGGTGCAGCCAATCAAAGGACTTTGTGATTTAGCAATTTGATAACATCAGGTAGAGTTGCTGTGGTGTGCAGAAACAGCTTCTTCAAACCGTGACAGCGAGATCGAACAGCTTCAGTTATTCTCAAAGGTGTTTTCTAATAATTGCCCATGTAAACCCCCTTAGGTAATTAGTAATTATAAATTAGATAGATAAAGTAATTAATTTATAAAATCACTTAGTACAAAAACTGAATGCACGTCTTAAGTGGAGATGACTCTGTGTGTGCTGACAACTGAATGTGAAATATGCCTGAACTACTTAGCAAGTGACAATACTTTTAATCAAATATTCTCATTGTTTTCTTCAGTATCTACAGTGTGCAGTTTGAGCTGAAAAGCACTGCTGCCCATCACCAGTTATCTGAATAAGTGTCTCTAAAAAGAAACTTTCATAACTTGGGAAATTAAAACAGCAGTTTGCGTGTTCTGTTCGTTAATATATAAATTGCAGAAATGTTTTCTGGTTGCAGCATGTCAGTTTGGACACAGATTTTCACTTATTAGAATTATTGAAAATAATTATACACCCTCAAAGATGGACTTGAATGCAAGGGAACCAGGTAACATTTGGAAACATAGCTGAAAATAAATTTTTCAACCACTTTTTCCAGTATTCATCATTTTAAGTGCAGATTTTAGTAGACTTCAGGTATGCATTTTACTACAAGTAAAATGCAACAGGTAGGTAGAAACTTGAATGTCTCATTAGTATTTTAACAGCATGAGTTGCTTGCTAGGCATTATAAATCAGCACAGAGTTTTAAAACAATAACCTCACTGAAAATCAGTCAGATGTCTTGGGTTTTTTTGTTTTCTTGTTGTTTTTAAGTGTTTCCAGCAATTTGATAAGTGAATCTTTGCTTGAAGTTGTTTTTTGCTTGGAATTGGTACAAGTAGCAAAGACTAATTGGGTCCAGTTTTCTTCTGTTGCCTTTGAGGCTCTACCAGGTTTGTTGTATTTCTTGTTACAAGTTTTAATACTGTTCATTTCCAGGTGTAGAGAGTATTCTGAGTGAGAACTGAATGAACAGCATAACCTAGCAAATGCTAAACTATGTACTGCATTGCTTGAACAGTGTACAATAAAATTGGGTCATTTAAGGTCTGTAAATGCCTAAACTTCACATGAAACTTATTTCCACTAATCTCTTCTGGAGTTCTTCTTTCTCTTAAATGCTTAGCTGAGCAGCAGATGGAGATAAAGAGTACTCATAAATTGTGTCTTTTTTTCTAAATTTTTTTCCTGTCTGTTTCAGTAAGCAGCAGATATTTTTATAGCTGATCACAGTCCTGATACATGGGCAGTGTTAAAGGCTACCTGTTGATAAGGTCACTGTGTGGGGAATGGATTTGTTTGTTACTTTCTCATCTTGCATGATGACTTTTGTAATCAAATTAAAGAAACCAAAATATTAACACTCCATTGCCCTCAATCCTTCAGTTTCAATTTCTTTTCTCCCTCATTGTTTTCTGTAGGAGAAATAATTTGAAGTTTGTTGATGTCTCCTTAATCTTCCAACCAAGATCTACAAAGCTTCATTATAGGCCTAACTGGGCCTCCAAACACAAAAACTTGCTGTGACTACAGATAGATATGCAAAATCTCAGAGAACTAAAATTGCACCTTATTTTCTCATGTTTCAGGGACCACAATATGCCTGGATTTTTTGAGCACAGAAACACTGTGAAACTTGCAGCAAATGTGATGATAGATGCATCAATCTAGTGGAAGGAACTTAGTCACAGTGAGGTGCATCATGTGAAGTACATGTAGTATGCAAAACTTGCTAACACTTGGTTCTGCCCACTGAATGACAGTGCTTTTTGCTGGAAAAAAATCCAAACTCGTGTTGTTTATACAGCTAAGATGTACTGCTGAAATGTGCAGTGTTTTGTGTGACTTCTGTGTTTGCTGCTGGTACCTCCAGGTGGGCAATCCACCTGAAAACTAGCTGGAGATGCTACAGATTTTCTGCATAAAATGTGACACGGGAGTTTAGAATAATGGATTTAGGGATTGGAAAGATTTGTAGCTTCTTTTTAAAGGTAGAGTGTGTTTTTCAACATCAAGTCTGTTATGCTGTTTTGTTTTCTTTAGCAGAGAGCTACAGGTAGTGTTGTGGCAGGGTTTAAAATTGATGATTTTGTACGTGGGACTAGAAACCAGAAATTCTTGAACCCTGGTATTGGGTTTCCTCACAGATTTAGCTGTTTGTAGGTAAATCATACAAAATAAATAGTGTATGGGGGTGGTGGTCAAACAGTTTTGGAAAATAGTTTGCTAAAACCTCAATCTGCGTGTGTTGTTTGGAGTTAGCTTCTAGAAATCTCTGAGCAACATGACCCCAGATGTATGATCTACCTGTCCAAAATGTACCAGTGAATAGGGGGGAATCCTACCTCTGAGTAAAATCCACATGAAATTTTTTCATAGAATGTTTCAACAGGAAAAGTAAATATGCGTTTTGTTGAGATAAGTAGGCACATTTTTAATTTTTCTTGATGCTTTTTGACTTTGTTCTTTGTGATACTCTCTGTCCTTTAATGACAACACTAGTGTTAACTTTCTGCTGTCATCAGGGACACACTGTAACCAGCACATATTGCTGTTGAGTGATTAGACCCAAGCCTTGCAGCAAGACACAATCATTCTTTTGCACTAAGTATTACCTGCCATTCATTTGCAGTAACTATTACCTGCCATTTTCATGTACTGAAGAGAATCTTCTGCTTTGTTCAGCAGTAGCTTAAAGGCTTGTTTGGGGATTGCATGGCAGGGTTTTAGTAGCAGGGGGGCTACAGGGGTGGCTTCTGTGAGAAGCTGCTAGAAGTTTCCCCATGTCTAACAGAGCCAACACCGGCTGCCTCCAGCATGGAGCCATCAGTGGTGGTGGCAGTGCCTCTGGGATAATGTGTTTAAGAAAGAGGAAAAGTTACTGCCCAAGCAGCAGCAGTACCCTTAGAGAGAAGTGAGAATACATCAGAGAAATAACTGTAACACTAAGGTCAGCAAAGGAGGAGGGGGAGAAGATGGTCCAGGTGGCAGAGATGCCCCAGCAGCCCATGGTGAAGACCATGGTGAGACAGGCTGTTCCTCTGCAGCCCATGGAGGTTTTATCTAAGAATTTCAAGGTTTGCCCAAGAAGTTATTAGTTAAAGTAGCAGTACAGCATATTTCTGCAGTAGGTTTTTTGATACAGTGTAACTTCTAAAGAAGTGTGGTAATGGTAAATTCTGTAATTCTGAATTCGCAGTATCCTAGCTATATGTAGCTTATTTAAACCAGAACAAAGAGCCATGTATAAGAACACCAAATTCTACATGGTGATGGACTGTAGAGTGAGGTCTGCCTCTTCCAGAGCTTGTTTCTTGTTCTTTGGCAGATGCTATTACAGGTCCCTAAGTCAGCAATCTCTCAGGTTGCTCCTGTACCAAGGCCCCTGAGTTCAGTGCTTTGTATGACACTGGTCCTTTCAGAGGGTAAGTGACATGAGTTTTGCTGGATTGCTGCACCGAGATGAGTTCTGCTCATCTAACCGAGTGCAGCCTAGTGCTGGGTCCCAGCATCCCACCCAGTTGTTTGTTGGTTTAACACTGCTTCCTAGTGGAAGGAAGCTGAACTCTTGTGTCACCAAGTTCCAGTTACGATGTTATGTTGGCTAATGCTCATGTGGTTGTTCAGAATATGGGGATGAGTTGGTCTTTTTGCCATGTGGAAAAAGTGTTGGAGAGTTACACACTCTTGGGTTTTTTTTGTTCAGATGTTAGTATATCTTCAGACATATTCAGGGTTTACATTCCTAAGGCAGTATCAGGGGCCTAAGTTAATAACATCTATTTAATCTTGTGGTTTTATCTTCCCTGCACCTCACATCTCTCTAGTGATGTTGCAGTTGAGCTGTTCTGGAGCTGAAGTTGCTGTGCACAAAGAAGGGGGTGTGATGCTTGAGGGAGAAACCAAGTAAGGAAACAGTGAGCAG
>NW_008660079.1:23608-24195 GCF_000695815.1 Acanthisitta chloris
TTTGAAGTTATAAATTCACATTAGAATGCAGAGAGGCATGTTAGGCATCTCAGCTAGCTTTCCACCTATGTCCTGGTTATAATAAAAGATTTAATATCTCCTTATGTCTTAATTAAAACAAACAAAACCTCACAAAAAACCCTCCAAAACAACCAGAAAACCCATTTTATGGCTAAAAAGGTGATCTGCTTGTAAAATTTGCTGCAGTCAACATACTGAAGTATTCAAGTGTTTTTATTTGCTACCATTCACAGCAGTTTTGTAGGTATTCATGACTTGTTATGTTTGATGGGGTTACTTTTGCATAATTGATGGTGTGCTGTGTTCACAAGGTTCTAATACTGTTCTCAGAGCTCGTCTCTAATTTGTACTAGCTCTTGGTGGGTTTTAACTGGGTTTGGCTGAATTGCAATAGATGCTTGAATGTGAAAAACTAGTATTTGCCCAAAAAACACACCTGTCAATTTTATATTGGTGACTTACACGTTAAGTTATTAACACTAGTTAATAACACTGTTTTCATCACAAACCAGTATTTTCTTGAAAAGGCATTTTTGTCCATAGCCTGTAATTTCCCATGGCATTCC
>NW_008660079.1:24212-33556 GCF_000695815.1 Acanthisitta chloris
TAAAACAGCTGAGAAATGTAATTGCGTAATTTTCGAAGTAGGCTAAGTAGAAACAAGAGTAAAGCTGCTTCTGTAGTATATAGCACCATCAGTATTTATCAGAGGTGATGCTAAAATACATAAATAGCATTTCTAGCTTCTGCTTCAGTGATAAAAGGCAAGACCTTTAGAGATTGTGAACTTGGAAATCATAATAGTGACCTTCTGCCAATTGGATGTATTCCTCTTGAAGGAGGAGAAAGATGAAAATGTGGTAGAAGATCTCTTTGAGTGTTTGTGCTGCTACTCTATATTTCTAAAATGATTCCTAGTGGAGAATAAATTCATACAGTTGTGAGCACCTCAATAGTACTGCTTCTGTGTTCTGAGTTCTTACATGTAGCAATGTGCTTTGTGCACACTGGTCTCTCTCATGGCAAAAGATGACAGCAATAGTTCCCTATGAAAGGAAATTCTATTCTTTCCTGTTGAGATTTACTTCTTCCACTGGAGCATCATCACTTGTGCTGTTCTGAGGGTTTGGGATGATCCATGGCATTGTGTGCTTTTCACTGCCAGGGCTGTTTTGGCTGATCTGGGCATCCTTTCCCTTTCTTGTTGTTTGGAAATAACCATCCAGACTGTTACCTTTCTCTTGTGACTTCCTAGGGTGTATTTGTTTATAGACTTATATGTGCATCAGTGTAGGTGTACACATTTATCTATACTCATATATTGCCTTCATGGTTAGAGTTATAATAACAAAGTAGTACATAAAAATTGTGATGTGTGCTTAAAGTGGAAAATCTACCTGGGAGATTTTTCCAAACCTTATTTACTGTTAGCTCCTAAGCTCTTTTAATTTACAGCTGTACATGTAATGCAGTTGTTGAATTTTTGAATTCTCTTGATCTAGAGCAGTTGCACTATCCTCCCAGTGTATATGTTTTCAGAGTCCATATTTTTAGGGAAGCCCAAAGCATTAAGTTAATGAGAAAACTAAAAGCTGTGGTATATTCGTTGTTCAATGATGGTTTGTTGTTGGTTTTTTTTTTTAAGTGGGCAGTGTGACTTTGAGAAAACCTTTTTTTTTTTTTTTTTTAAGGAAGACTTTATTGTCACTGTTAACAAGTCAAGAAATGGTATGAATCCGGATGGGCACCTAACTGGACTATCGCAGCAGTGGCTTCTTAGTGCTGGGCTCCTTGTTGGCCACATCTGCAGCATTTGTTGCCTGGGCTGAAGGAGGTGTCTGGCTGGACACTAGCACAGGTGTGTGGACAGCTCATGTGGACAGGGTGTGCAAGTGCTTGTAATGGGATGAGAGAGAATTTCCCATGGATGAAGCTGTCACCAGCCAAGAAGGAATGATCGTTTCCTCAGCAAGAACAACTTTGGGTTTTTTGTTTTTCCATTTCTATTCAAGTGAAAGAGTTTCTCCTTTTCTGATTCTTCAAGTAATACCAACACGTTATCTCAAGTAAAAAAAATTCTAGCAATTCTGGTGACAGGGAAGTTATTTAGGTCAACTATCTTCTGTTGAGTGACTCCTCACCTCTGGTGGCTTGGCTTTTGCCACTGGCAAAGAGCTTGCACTGAACTTTCAAACCCTCTAGTTTTTCCTCCTCTTCTGTTACAGATCATGGACCCACACCACAAATTGCCTGTAAAAAGCCTGAAAAAGAAATTAACCATGGTACAACATCAACATTTTGTTGTGTTTTTCTAGCCTTCTTTTAAAAGCTTAGAAAACAACAGGTCTGGCAAATATTTGCATTTTGAGTTAAAGGAGATGAATGAATTGTTTAGAAACTTTGATTTCTTCCTGTGGAGCTTATTCTCAGGACTGTCAAAGTTTCAATTTACTGTTGGGAACCAATGATACTTCATTAGAAGCAAGACAGGAGACACCACTTTAGGGTTTTTTCGTGACTTAAAAGAATGTGGCTTGTGGTGGTGTGTTGGAGGCTTTGAAGTGGTGACTCATTGTGCATCATCAGTATCAGGAAGGAGTGCTTTATATAATATTGATTTTGTATCTTGGTTAAAAATTTCAGACAAGTAGACTACATTTAGAAACGGTGAATGTGATGTTTGAAGAAACACCTCGTTGGGAGTTTGAATGATGCACATTACATGTAACTTGAATAAGCAGCTTTGCAGCAGGGAGAATGGAGATTTCATGTGTCTATTCTGGCTTTGGCTGCCTTTTATTTTTAAGCAATTCATTCTACCATGATTATTATAATTTTGGAATGGTTTGAATACAAAATGATGGTCTACGAAATTATTTCTTATGCCAGATTCTGTGTTGCTTTTGTGGTGACCATTAGAGTGACCACCTTTCTCTTAGCTTTCTTTATAGCGTGAATAGCATAGAACTTCATCAACTGGAGCTGTTTTGGGAATAACATGCTCTGTAAGACAGGCACAGAAGATAAATGTTTTAATTGTGTGGCTGCCTCCACTGAAACTCTGACATAGCCCCTAGTGTACTGCAGATTTGGATATAATCAGTATATATCAGAAGGTTTTATTTCATTCTCCCTTTAGCTTTTTGTATACTTTGTTTTTAATCTTAACAAACAACATAGCTGTGACCAAATAAACGCAAAGTACCCAACCCAGCCAACAAAAAAACCCCAACCCTGGAATAATTTGTCAAGTTGCCTAATACTTTCACACTGTAATAGAAGTCCAACACAACAGAGTGAATAATAACACATTTAGAATCCTGAAGCTGTCTGGTGCATGTGTGCAGGAAGTTCATAAACTCTTCTCCAGTCTCTAGGAGATGTGGGAGGGTAGGGCAGGAGTTTTATGGCCTGGAAGGGAATTCATGAACTGTAATATAATGTTTATACCTGTACTTTTTCTGTCTTCATGTGCAGTTAAGATGGCTGTTAATAAGGACTCAAAGGAACAAAGTCTAAAATACAAGTAGATTGCATTATAGCTGGAACAGTATTTAAATATGTTTAATTTGATTGATCAGAAATCACATACTTTAACTATTTCCCATGGTTTAAGTGTTTTTCTGACTTTCCACCATTACTCTTAGGAAGATTTTGAGGTGGTATCTCATGGTTTTCTTTGCATTTTTGGTTTTGACAAAGTCAGGGGTGGTTCAATGCCAGTTACACCTTCCCCTGAGTCTTGTTCTTGTTTTGGTTTGCATGTTACCACTTGACACCTTGTGCTACCTAAGGATTTAGAGGATAAAAAAAAAATTATTCTTTATATAAACTGCTGATAAGCTTAAGTTTTGAAAAGGAAAATTTGTCTTTTCAGGAGAAATGAATATGTAAACCCTTTCATTCTAAAAGTCGAGTTGCAGTAGAAATAAGGAGGTATGCAAAATACTTGAAGTTGGATGGTTTTCAAGATTGCTGTTAGCCTGCTATCTTAATTGTTTTTGTGCATGCTTCAAGGGATAATGAAGTAGTTCTTTATTCTTCTCTTTCCTTAGTTAGTGGTCTGATCTAGTAGACTCTGCTTGTTAGGTGAGAGAGAAGTCTGCAATCTTTTTATAAAATACTATTTTGTGTATTGAGATGAGTTTGGAGTACAAATGAATGCAATTACATTTGAAGAGCTGAATTCCCTTTCTTGTGCTTTCCTAGTGTAATTCAGAGGACTGAAGTTTTAAATTGCATCTTATTGATTAAAACCTATGCAGTATGTCTGCTGTGAAAAGCTTTCACAGGTGAAGATGAATCTCCAGTGCAAAACTGGAAGGGAGGCTACAGGACTTGCTAAAAGCTGATCTGAGGTCATAAGCTGCATCTCTTAACCCAGGCTTACTCAGTAGTTACTCCTTAAGTTGACTAGCAATCTCACCTCCTTTGTGGGTTGACTGATGAAAGAACTTTCTCTGACTAAAATCTTGTGGTGTTGCTTGATAAGAAAAAGCTCTTCAGTAAGAAAAGCTCTTTGCCTTGGAATTTCTTTTTCAAATCTCATGGTGAATTCTATCAAGAACAAAAACCTTTTTTGTAGAACGTAGACATTGAAATGAGTTTGAGCAATCTTTTTAATTAATGTTGCACCATATGATCTTTTTCATTACTTCTGAGCCTGTTTTAACGGTTACCTTTTCAAGGTGTGCAGTGTATTGAATACTGAATAAGAGAGAAGTACAAAAAAAATTACTCTTACTTTAGGAAGCAGGTTGATTAAAAGTTGGCAGACTCAAAGTACTTTCTGAAGCCCTTGATACTGCTGTGACCATAAGAATAAAGACAAATAGAATGATGGTTCCATTCCAAGTATTCGGTAGTTTGATTCATTCTGAGACAATATAAAAAAATGGCTTGAAAGTCTTCCCCCCCTTATCTTTCTGAAAACTGGCAGTGGTCACTTCAGTCAGGAAATGAGAAGATTTTTGAATACTTGCTTTTCTGTTTGCTTTTGTTTATAACTAGCTGTGACAAGGTCTGGAAAGGAAACTTTTGGTCCTGTGAATAGGCAAGGAGGTTATAAAGGATCGTGAAAATCCAGGTATATTAATATATTACGTCTCTGACTCTGTCTTAAAGATGAAATTCTCTAGACATAAGTGTTCATCTTGATATGAAATAAAGCCCTTTTAAAGGTGTCAAATGTTAACTATCCAAAAATAGAGGTTTTCTAAGTCACCTCCTTTGAGAACCTTTGCTTGATGTGTTGATGCTAACACTTTTCTTCATTCCTTTATCAGTTAAAAGTAGTTCTCTAAAGTACTCAGTTCATTCTCATTCTGATAGATGCTGATTTTTGTGTTGTGACAAAATAACTTGTGCTAGTTATTGTTTAAAGGGTTTAAATTTCATGGAAACATCTCTAAGGAAACTGGAATGTTTAACAGAAACAATACCCTAACCTTGAAATGTGGAGGTTTAGGTAGATTCCAGAGGCCAGGCAGGTTTTCCCTTGCTGGTGCAATGTAACTATGAAAGTTGCAAAACACTGTAAATATTCCTGTGAAATATAGCTTCACAGTAGCTTCTGTTCTGTGCTTTTTAACAGCACAAGGTTAGAGTAGGTTGTCATCAAATCGTCATAGCCAGCAATAAGCTAGAGATGTTTGTGGAGCAATTTGCTTGTCTCTTGGTTTTCCCAGAGGTGGATATTAACATGCCAGGCTTCATCTCTCACAGTTCAGAATTATGACTGGCTAGAACTGCTTGTAATTGCTTCCCATTTCAAGATTTTTCTTTGTGAGAAAAGGTTATTCTTTCCTCACTTTCTTTAGCATAACTGAACTCCTTCCGTTTAAAGGTTTTATATTTGTGGGGTGGGAAATACTGTTTTCCATGAGAGATGCTGTCTGAAAAATACTGTTTTTTGCAAGCTTGCTCCGGAGAGTTGTGATAAATTGAAAACATCAGGAATATTTCCATTATGATACTGAAATCCCTTTAATGCTAGCAGATTGTGTGGCAGGTACTCTACAGTGTTATGGTAGTGTTAGTCTTTGAAAAGTCCAATTTTTCTAATGACAAAATGATCTTGTATTTTGTGTTTTTCTGTATGTGACTCCTGTTACTACATAGCTTCCTGAATGCACCTTTAAAGGAACTAGTGGTATTCTTATTTGCGAAGCTCTATTTTCTGAAATTTAGCCCTGAAGGCATTTTAAAAATAAACTTGGCACATTACACTCAGCTATAAGGAGGAAATTTCACTGTATTAAAAAAAACTCTCTTGTCTTGCAGCTTTTTTCTTTTTACTCTTCTGTTTATTTAACAGTTCAAGTCACTGAAAAGATGCAGTTAAGTTGCTCGATGTTTGGTTGCAAGGTGAGATGCTGGAGAGGGCTGTTCTGCAGGAGAATGTGGTGCAGTCACTCCTGCCCCAAGCTCTGAGCTGCTTGGAGAGACAGCAGAGGAGGCAGTTGGCCCCTTCCCCTCTGGGACTTTGGCTGGCCCAGGGGGAGTTGGTGCAGATCTGCCCCTGCTGTCTGCTGGCAGCTTTTTGCAGGTGTGAGTGCCATTACCAGTGAGGTGACATAGGCAGATGTGCCACTTTGAGAAGATCCAGAGCTCAGATTTAGGACGTGTTGAGAACTGTTCTGTGGCTGCAACAAGGTGAAAGCTGGAGATGACCTAGAAAGGAAGATGTTGTTGCTCTCGTTGTTTATTGCCTGTAGCTTTCTCTGTCCTGGGAAAAGGGTGAGTGAACAAACTCACTACTCAGAAAAATTTTCCCTGAGCATTTAGGTTCAAGTTCAAGGTGTGTCCAGTACCTCCCAGTGTTTTTCTGTATTGGCTCTTTCTTGCCATGTTTCTTGGTCTGTCTTTGGGTAGGCCCAGCATCCATCCTGATTTTTCTCTTAGATTCTTCCTGCTGTGCCATTTCAGACTGGAGACTTCACCTCTAATCTGTATCTCTTATTTTGCAAATGCTTTTGGCTTAGCATTGGTATGATACAACCTTCCTGTACAGATACAAAACACTTGGAGCATACTGCTGAAATATTTTTCTCTTAATTCAGTACATTCATTGATTGCTCCAAATATGTTTTTTTTCCATTTTCCATTTAGATTCATGCGGTTGCTCAAAGTAATACCTGGATTGGTTACTCTGACCCTATGTACTTAATTGGCACTGTTTTCCACTGCTTCTCTCTATCATAAGACACATAAGGTATTTCCTTCATTTTCTGTTTTCCTGCCTGAGCCACATAGCTCACCTAACTCCAGCATATGTAGGAGGTTTTGTTTAATATTGAAAGGTCAGCTCTCTGCAGTTGGACAGTAATACCCAGCTTGTGTTCTTTGCTTTCCTCCCTGCTGCTCCCTGACAAGAACTCCTCGTTGGGACTTTTTTCTCTTGCAATATAATCATAAAAACCTTGGCTGTAGCTAACCTGCTTCTGGGATTAATTGGCATGCTAGACATAGCTTGTTCCCCACTTTATATGTGAAAATCCTAAAGCTCTTTCTCTCTCGAAATATTCAGAAAGCTCAGATCAATGTAGAGCAGCCCTGAGGTGGATGGTAGGCTGGGAGAGAAAAGGACATCCTGGAGAGGTGAGAGATGAGCACAAGTACTGTTGTCTGGGAGAGGGAATTTATTCCATGTTTTCATAACCAGAGTTATAAAACATCACCCAGGTGATGTTCAGGGCACAGGGAATGCTGCAGTTGCTGGCTGATCTTTAGAGTAGAAGAGCTTGTTTTGTGTATTGCCTTTTCCTTGAACAAATAAACACAAAACCTCCCTTGAAACTCAGGTGTCTGCATAGGAACTTCATTTTAGTCCTCATCTCTCCCTGTCTAGCTACAAATATTTATGAAGTTTTGTGTATGTGGGTGGGTTGTTTCCCTTTTTCTTTGAAACTGTAAGAATCTGAAGCTTCTTGTATCACACTGGTAATACTGGTATTACCGTGCCACTGTTATGGTAGTTCATAGAAGCCACACACTTTGTCCAGCTAATTTTGTTTAATGCCATTTCAAAAAACCCGGACAGATTGCTTTGCAGTATTGCCAATACGTACCAAGGGGATGATAGATGGTGATAGTTAATCATCATGTTTCATGTAGAGGCAAGAGTTTGTCTCGTCATGGATAAATACGCAAGATCTAAGTTCCCATCAGTATTTTACTCATCAAGTTTAAACCTAAAGGTCGTGAAGCAAGTGACTGAGCATTAGCTCTTTGTGTACATTGCAGACCATTGATTCTGAGTATCCTTATCCCTAGTTACTCAGTGTGGCACACCTGTATTTTTTTGCCTGAAAAATGTCTTGCAAATATTTATTGGTTGTTCCTGTTTGCTTACTCAGCTGCTCCTGCCACCAGTCCTAATATAGAATTTCTCAAACCAACAGCATGATGGGCTGGAGGAAATGAGTCCTCTTTTCTAATCTTGCATGAGCTATTGTTTGATTGCTACTTATTTTGTGGAGTTTGCTATTTCAATTATGTTGCTTTGGGATGGTGTTTGAATAATATAATTATAACCATCTAAAGCAACTTATAAAAATACATTTATTGTAATTTTTAGTTATAGGTGAAAGAAAGTCTTGTAGATTGTAGGTACAACTGGATTATCACATTGCATGTAGCTGCCATTGGGAGAAAATTTGCCGTTTAAATCCTATTTTGCCAAAGAAGCTTGTGCTATGAATTCTGGTTTCTTTTCATTAGGTATTTATGACAATTGCAACTTGTGTTTTCTATGAGCAGGATTGAACATTGCCTGTTGTGACCTCAGTTGTTGCCTGGTTCTTAGGTCAGCTGAAGGTAAAAAATAGATTCAGTGCAAACCTCTGACGAATAATGGAAAAAATTAGTTTGTCGATATCTGCTGTATTAGTGGGAAAGCTATGGATGCTGTTTTAATTTTCACTGTGGCACTTCAAGGCTGTATTGTTTCCCATGACACTCTAACAGAAATAATTTGTCTTGAAGGTGAATGATGTTCAGAAGAGTATTCTCCAGGACTTTGTTGCGTGGCAGCCACAAAGTTAAATTAGATGATTCTTCTATTTAATGTGAAATCAGTCCTGCATCCCTCTGATAATACAGCAGTTCTCTTTAAGCTCTCAGTAAGCTTGGATAAGCCTTTCCTTTTATATTTTAAATAGTACAAATAAAATCTGGCTAGTTTTCCTTTACTCAAATACCAAGACAAGAGTAAGTCTGAAGTTTTCAATAACAAACTGTCCCTTTCATGACCAAATTAAAACCAAGGAAGGATATTCAGAGCAACAATGGAACAGCCTCTTAAATATCACAATCTTAAAAAAAAAGACAAGGTAACAAGAACAAAAAAGAGCAATGAAAGTTGGTAGGCTTGTACAGTTTTTGAAAGATGCTGCTTGGCTTGTTTTAGACTGACAGAGAAGGTAATTACTGCGTGCAGGTTCCTTCTGAGCATGTTGCCTGTCAGTAGACATTTGTATTTTGGAAGCTCTGGTTTGAACACCTCACTTCACCCTATTACTGCAGTACAGTGTAAGAGCAGTAGCAGCCCCTGCAGTAATGGTACAGGAAATAAGTGGGAAGTCAGGATGTGTATCTGAAAACTACTTTATTCCTTGGTTACTGGAATGCATGTTGCCAGACCTGTTCTGCAGTACTTGCCAACAGCCCAGGCTTGCAGGGTCTCCTTCCCTTCCCTCATCAGCTCTTCTCAGATCTCGTGGCACTGAGCCACCTCCACAGAGTCAGGTTTGTAGATTTTGCAGACTTCTGTGTCTTGCATGTGGAGTATCAGGCGCACACTGGTGGCTGTTGCACTGTTCTCCCATTTGGCTGTGATACCTGTTCCTCTCTCAACCCTTGTGTGGTGCCAACCAAAGCTTCTGATGCACACAGTGCAGGGCAGAGTCAGTTGTACTGTGGCAGCTCCCAGAGAGCCTGGTGGCTTCGACT
>NW_008660079.1:33584-36960 GCF_000695815.1 Acanthisitta chloris
TACAACCCAACATATGATACCATGCATAAAACCAGAAGGCAGTTGAAGATTGTGATTTATAATTTTTTTTCTTGACTTTGATCTTGCGTGATTTGGCAGTGTTCTGGAAGAAGGCAGGAAAAGGAAAAATTTAGCTAAATTTATTATACAGAAGAAAGTATGATAGATGAACACAGTTTTGAGGTACTCAAAGTATGGGACTCTACATATTTAGGCAAAGTTTTGCTCAAGATATATTTTGTAGCTCAAGAATTCATGTATTGAGATGTTACTTCAATGTTTAAATCATGTTGCTTGTACTTCTCATTGCTAGAACAAGCCTTTTGAATTTTCTTCTTGGTCTTGAAGGAGTTCATACTTTTATTCTCTTCTGGAAACACTCTGGCATTCTTTTAAGTTATAAAACCAGATGGGTTTTCTTGTTTCTTCTTTCACCAGGACTTAAACATATATTAGAATTTCATTTTAGGATTCCACTTTTAGAATTTTTGATACCTTTCGTTTTCACCTCCTCAGATCTCTGCTTATCTCCATTTGACCTTATAAGCCTTTTTTTTTACTCTCTAGTTTTCATTGTTATAATTTTTATTCTTGTTTCCTTAAGAGCAAAACAAACCCCCAAAAGACGGTTGAAATCTATGGCAAGGCTCAGGATATTAGCCTAATGAACAAAAGCATCCTAAAGTCTCATTGGGGTTGTTCTTTTTTTCTTCTACCATTTTGCTCTCTCTGGTTTCTTCTGTACATTTGCATAGTGAAGCCCTCAAAGGAGGATTGATTTAGCTTTGCAAAGCAGTGAAGCTCTTCCCATATTTTAAATCTAACGTAATTTTAGAAGACACAGACACAACTTCTTCAGTAAAATAGTAATAAGCTGTAATAGGTTGATATGGGCTAGTTAAGTTGTATGTCTCATTTATTTGGTAAACTTCAAGGAGGAACTGCTGTATGCTTATAGAAAGCTTTTATTTCTTTGATTTATTGTTAAAAGCAGTTCTTGCTCTACAGCTGTTCGAGATTGTCTGATTGTGCTGGGCTGGAACTTTGGGGAGTGCTTGGCTTGCTGCCTGGTTTTCAGCAGCTTGTCAGGGACAGATGTTGTGCTGTCTCCTTCTAAGTATTTTAAAGCTGCTCAAGTGAATTCTTCAGACAGCACTTATAAATCCACATGGAGGCTTTTGAAGGCCAATAATTTAAACTGTAAGGCTAAAAATTTAAAAGCTCAAATGGTGTATTTGACATGCTATTCAGTGAGAACATGCACAGAAAAATCAGTGTCAGCATTTGCCAGTTTAAAAATACATGTAGAAAAAAATAAATGCTAATTCTAGTAAACTCTGGTAATTATTATCTGGTAATTATGGAAGAATATGAAACAGGAGAATATTTTAACTCTTCAGTGAGGAGCATATTGCTCTACTTTGTGATATGTCTGTAAGATACAGCTTTGAATATTCATGTTTTGAACCTGCAAGTGATTGTCATAGATTCACTAAGCCTAGTTGACAGAATTCCAGATTCATGTACATACTTGAAAAAGTAAAATGATTTACATGACCATAACTACTAGGAGGAATTTGGAATATAAATCAAGTCTGACGGTGATGTCAATCACAAAAATTGTCAGTGTTTCATTTAACTGCAACTTTGGAAATGCAAGCCTAGGGTATATTTGTTTAAAAATTGCTCAAGTCCAGTGTTCTGTACGGACATAAGGATATTTTCAAAGCAGTTGTAAGAACTCTGGTTAATCCTGGACTAAAGGAAATTCCAAATAGGACAAAATGGTTTGTTTTTATAAAATTTTGTATCAAAAACTCTCTCAGGACACTAAGTTGAACACAAGTGTTCTTAACCTTTTGTATTCTAGTCTAGAGAAACTGCTTTGCCAGAGAAGAGATAGCATGTGTAAGGAGGAACTGAAAACAGATAGTGGCTTAAAAATGGAAGGTTTCACTTGAACAATTCGGTACTAGAAATATTTTCCTGTTCCATCTGTCATCCTTCTGTTTTACTTTAATGGCATTTACCACCCCGACACATCTATTTTATTCTGGGGGTGTTTTGTGACATGTAGCCACTAACGCAAGGCTCTTGTTGAGATGTAGGTGAAAAGACCAGACCATTTAAGCTAATCTATTTGCAGACGCTCCAAGAGAACAGAAAATTTCATTAGAAGTTACAGCTTTTACTGTTTTTCTTCCTCCAATGTGCTTCTTGAATATGTCTTACTTTCTATAGTTTTCCTTTTCTTTTATACTCTTACCCATTATAAATAGGGATTTTGTGTAAATGGGCTGTGTGTTCTTCAGTGAGACTGTAGGAAAAGAAGATAGAAGTATCTCAGCTTTCTGTTCGTAGGCATGAAGGATGATCCTCAAATTGAACTAAACTGAGTAATATGAATTTGTATTGTCCGTGGTCTGTTTAAAGGGGATTTAAAGGTGTTCGTGCTTTTTAAAATGTGTTTATCCCCACAGCAGTTCTGTTGGTGGGGCTGTGTGTTCTTCAGTGAGACTGTAGGAAAAGAAGATAGAAGTATCTCAGCTTTCTGTTCGTAGGCATGAAGGATGATCCTCAAATTGAACTAAACTGAGTAATATGAATTTGTATTGTCCGTGGTCTGTTTAAAGGGGATTTAAAGGTGTTCGTGCTTTTTAAAATGTGTTTATCCCCACAGCAGTTCTGTTGGTGGGCTTTTATTGCCACTGTTGTCCATGAAGAACTGATTTATAAAGCAGCACAATATTTTTGCTTGCCTTGTAGCAAGTTCTAGCACAATGCCTTGACGTGGAAGGTTAAACTTACTAAGGGCTGATCTGGAAGTTCAGCAGCCACTTAGACAGAGGCCACAAGATGCAGTGGCCTGCAAACCAAATAAACTGTTAATCTCATATTTGCACTGAATTAGCCTCATTCTGTATGACCATGATTAATTTTATTTGTTACTGTTTTGTGATACCTAAGACTTAGGTCAGTATTCTCAACCCCTGAACACTTGATAGCTTAGAAATGAGATGCAGGTACTTTTGTAATTGAGATATGGTAATAATGCTGTTGATGCATGAAGTGAAAGAAAATCTTGATTCCTATATCATAACTATGATTTTCTAATCTCTGTCATTACATGAATGAATTTACTCAGTTAACATGTTCGTTGTGTATATGCCCATGGATCTATATGTGGGGCTGAGGAGGGAGATGTGAAATATGAAAATGTTTTTCATATAATCATAGAATCAACCGGGTTGGAAAAGACCTCAAAGATCATCGAGTCCAGCCCTACCGTGGTTACTAGACCATGGCACTAAGTGTCACATCCAGTCTCATCTTGGAAACCTCCAGGGATGGTGAATCCACCACCTCCCTGGGCAGC
>NW_008660079.1:36971-47931 GCF_000695815.1 Acanthisitta chloris
TCTGTAAAAAATCTCTTCCTAATATGCAACCTAAACCTGCCCTGGCAGAGCTTGAGTCTGTGCCCTCTTGTCCTGCTGCTGGTTGCCTGGGAGAAGAGACCAACCCCCACCTGACTCCAACCTCCTGTCAGGGAGTTGTAGAGGGTGATAAGGTCTCCCCTGAGCTTCCTCTTCTCCAGGCTGAACAGCCCCAGTTGTTTTTTGTACTTGTTTGGTTTGCTGGTGTTTTGTGGTTGGTTGTTTTGCTTTGTGGTGGTGTTGTTTTTGTTTTGTTCTCAATGCCTGTGATGTGATCTGCCTGTGGGAGCTGTGGCTGGGCAGTGGATGTGGGGGGGAGTTTGGCTCTGCTCCCACCCCAGAGCTGGGCGAAGCAGGATGGGGGTGCTTGGCCTCCAGTGGTGGCAGTATGACAATGTTCAGTCATCTACCTTGTTTCACTTCTTAATATGTTTTTTGTTTCCTGTGTGCTGTTCACTTAGCTTGCTCTTTCTGTATTCAAACTCAGCTCTGGGGCTATGCTATTAGTTCTATCAAGATTTGTCTCTTCTGTCCAACCTGTAACCTTGACAGTGCTTTTGGAGTTGGTAAGCAGGCAGTGCTGGGACGAGGACCTGTTGTTATGGTTTAAGATACGCATCTTCATCTCTTCCAAGTTTTTTAACAGACAAATTAATTTTGATTTGTCTATTCTAATTTATACATAAGAAGAAAGTTGCAAATCTAATTTATACGTAAGAAGAAAGTTACAAATCTTGAGTTCATCAGCTTGAGTCATCCTTTACTCATTTCCTGATTTCCCCTAAGAAATCCCTTTCCCTGATGTACTTCTTTCTGCCTTCCAACTTGTGCAATTGCAAATGATGTTGACGCACAATGAGATGTATTAATGCCGCTGTACGTTTTCCTTTCCTAATGGAATCCATGTCGAATAATGAAAAGCACAGGCTGATCTCATTTGTGATATATGTGGTGTTAGCAAGAGATCATTTCTTCTTCTGTCCTTGATGAAAATTAGGCTGTCAAAGATACTAGCTGTCCATGTGTTAGCAGATGGGTTTCCTTGGTGCTAAATGTCACCAAGTTTTATTATGGTAATGGCTCAAGGAAGAAATTGTGGAGAATAGGTTGTCATTAGCTAAGCAGAATTTAACAATGAAAAAGCATCCTGACAAAGTTTATTTAGGACTATGTCACATCATCTTGTAGTTTGTCATATTTAGAGTTTCACAGTTCTCTGGAAGAAAATAAAAGGTATAAAGGTGCATTATAAAAAAGTAAAAGCCTCCCCTTGTTTTTCATCTTCAGTGTCCATCATAAGGAAACCTGCCTAAAGCTGGTTCGTTTGTGTAGAGGGTAGTTGGTAGTTTTGATTAAAGAATTTTCTTCAAAATCCACTTGAATTAAAAATCCAGGGAATTAACTTATGTGCCTTCTGATCGCAAAATTGGGAATGTAATTGTTGTGGTTTAACTTGAGTATGAGCAATAAACAGTGACGTTCACTAGATTCATAGTAAAATGTTCATTAGTTCTGATCTCAGATGTTGCATCATCTTCCAAACTTTGTGTGTAATTTTTTTTGTATTGCCTTATGGAAACAGTCACAGTAAGATCACTTTTCAAAATACATGCAGATCTCCGAATATTACAGGTGGTTGAGTCTCTGCATCCCTCCAGTCATGAAGCAAGCACGAACACATGGCTTCAGTATTGAATACAAGTTTAGAATATCTTCTACAAACAGGCTCTTTGAGACTGTGTTCAGGGTAATTGAATTTGAGTAACAAAATGTCTTTGAGTAACCTGTGCTTAACCAGGTAAGACTGAATGTGTGTGTCAGATTGTTGGATATAAACATCCTCCAGCCAAGAAATGCTTGTACAAACTTGTTTCAGCATTTTGAGTGCAGCACCAATGAGCAACTAAATTGGCAACCCCATTAATACTCTCCTTGCTATGCAGAGGAGAAGCATTAAGATTAATAAAAAGAAAAAAGAGCAAAGGCAGGGGAGGAAAGTTTCTCTAGCTTCATAAGTTGTTAAAGCAAGATGACAATAGCACAAAGCCTGAAATACAACCCTTGTCTCTGAACTGACTTGCATAGACTGGTTGAACTGGAAGGCATGAATAATGACAACTTTACTAAGGACTATCTTGCATTCCTCTTTTGCTTTCTGCCTAGTAATGCCTTAGTATCTTGTGATCACTTTCCTCTATAGTTTTTTTGTTGCTGTTTTCATTGATTTGAGTTGTGGTTTTTTAAGCTAACCAAGCAGCGGCTCCTCCATCCAAACAAACCACACACATTGAACATCATAGGTCACTCCTGTGAGTGCTTTTTTTTCTCACACCTACCTCTGCCCTTCATGGTCTTCTGGTCTGTGGTAGGCAGGACATGAAGTGACTTCATGTGGTTTAGATGTTACAGTGGAGTGACAGGTTGGTGGTTGGGCTTGATGATCTTGGAGGTCTCTTCCAACCTTGAATGGTTCCATGATTCATGAATCTGTCACTGACTTTCAGCAAAGTTATGCGCTATTAACGTGTTTAAATGTTTTTGAAGATGCCTAAAGGATGGGGAGACCCTTTTAAAGGTCCTCATACCCTTATTCTATTTTTCAGGATTGTGATGGGAAGTAATTTTGTAGTCAGGACCCTGGAACTGAAGAAATAAATCTCAAACTGGTACTTGGAACCTCAGAGAAATCTTATAGTAACTCTGTCCTGGGCATGACTGGGATGGAGTTAGGAAGTTCTGTCTGGGTAGCACGTTATGAGGTGCTGCACGTTGTGCTGGTGGCTAAAACAGTGCTGGCGAGTGGACTGGGGCTGGGCAGAGGCTGTGAGGAGACACAGCCAGGACAACTAACCTCACCTGACCTCAGGGATATTATATTCCATGCCATGTGATGCTGTGCACAGTAGTGAAAGCACAGGGAAAGGAGAAGCAAGAGGGAGGATGTTTCTGGTTATATGTGTCTTCACCAGCAAGTATTAGCTATGTGTAGGCCCCACTTCCCAGGAAGCTGCTGGGCATCTGCCTGCTGATGGGGAGCAGTCAATGACTTCCTTCTTACTGTTCTTATTAAGCTGCCATTGTCTCAATCCATGAGTCTTTTTGCTTTTCTTGTATTTTTCACCACGTCTCCTGTGAGAGGATGGTGGGTAAAAGGCCCCGTGGGCAGCTATCTGGAATCAAACCACTTGCAACACTTTCACTGGATGACTGGTACTGAATAGGCTCAAAAAATCGTTGCAGTGGAAGGATTATTGTGATACCAGACCTGTTTTATCAAGTAAGAAGACTTAGTCTGCTTCTCAGAGGGGGACTTTTACCAAGAGAGTTGCAAGATAAAGGATGCTTACAGATCTTTAAGGGGTTGGTGTAGGTGGTTAGGATGCCTGTGATGGAAACAGGACAGTTCTATGCCCTGTACTCTAGGACGACCCACTGTAGTCCCTCACAGCCTGACTGATCCTGTGGTTCTGTGAAACCAGTATGGATGTTTTCTTGTTCTGTGCTCTCCAGCCCCACTCCTGATCAGGTTAGTGGTGTTGAAGGTGCATGACAGGCTTTTAAACCAAGTTCTCTGTCTCTGGAAAAAACCTAAAGTGAGGCTTTTTTTGTTTGTTTGGTTTGGTTTCTTTAGAGTAGCTTTGATGCTAGCAATGTTTACTATTGCTTTTTAGAAAGGGTTTGTGTAATGACCAGATGTCACTTGGTGACTGTCAGACTGTTATTGTACTCAGCTGAATAGGTAAACTATTGGAAAGACTATGTTTGAGGATTTAGAATTTGTCTATGGAATATTGTGTGTTTGTAACCTGTATTTATACAGTGAGAGTTACAGAATGAATTACTTCTGTATTAACTTGTCAGTGGAGAGTATTATTAATTACAGATTCTCTCTTGTGAGCAAATTGATATCATCTGAGTGTGGAGCTCTTTTTCTGCATGGGTAAGCAGGTGCATTAAGCTATAAACAGATATATCAGGCCTTCTATTTTAACATGGGAAAAATTAAAAGTTAGAGTTGGTGAGCAGGTTCAACAGTAAATAAAATGACTAGACCATCAGATAAATGTTGAATGCAGAATGCAGTTCATCTTCATCACTCAGTCTCTTAACACCTTCTGAGATAAATAGGATATTCAATCCATTTTGGTGTTTGGTTCAAGTTCCCTTTAAAATTAACCAGATGCAATTTCATCAGTTTTTACTTGAGGGAATTATGATATCATGTTGCTACATATCAGCATAATTAGAGACGTACACTCAGTGAAGTCAAAATTGTATATTTACAGGATGTAAATGCAGTTCTGCAGTCAAGAAGTTCAGGAATTAAGTAGTTGAATTAAACTGGCAGAAGCAGAGTCAAGAGAAATTACTGAAAGCCAGAAAAGGAAGTCTGAAGTACACTATTTTATACAGTCTGTTACAGGACAGGTAAAAGGCTCTGATGAGCTATGAATTACAGTGAACTAATCTGGTCATCAAATGAGTCTAACAGCTAAACAACACCATGAACATTTTTCTTGTGTTTCTGCTGTTGACTGTCAATACCTGCTACATACTGATGAAGAAAGTCACTTTGCAATCTGTAATCTCTGGCAGGCTTATTAATGTTGCAATTACTATTTTTTAAAAAGATGTGTGTAATGAGAGCACCATAGGATGCTGAGTAGAATGTTAATAGCCAGCCCTGAAAAATAGCTTAGATTATCCAATAGATTGTCCCACCTGCTCTTGGTCTTTATCTTTCAAAATGGTTTTTATGCAATCAGTCTGTGATAGTTCTTCTCTCAGAGAGCTCTGCCTGGGACTCAGTGGTGCCCTGCTTGAGACGCAGTATCTTCAGATTTCTTTTCCAGTTCAGAACGAGTTTTATAACACGTCATCTCAGTGGATTTGGATGTTTTAGTGTAAGTTGAAAGACTTTGAAATGCACAGTAAATACCTAAACTCTGACACTTTAGGAGAGTACTAGCAGCAAGTCAGGAACTGATATGAAGAAGCTTTAGTTTGCCCATGTAATTATAGTGAGAGAAAAATCTTAGAAGGTATAAGAATTAAGGTAATGTGGGAATCAGTTGCCAAATACATGAAAATATTTGGATTTAAGAACACAGTCCATCATAGAAATGTTAGGGGAACCTTTACACTTTGTTATGTGTCGATACATGTGTCATTTTTCCAGAAATGCAGCCTTTGTTTTCACCCCACCTGTTTCTTCTCCTCTCAGAAGTGTCATTGCAGCTTATTGGGCAGTGTTTCTTCAAATTTCATGACTTTCTTTTAAAAATATTTTTATTAGTTTGTGGTTTATTGCAAACAGGTCAAAATAATAAGATGCTATTTGCGACGTATTTGTAACTTGAAAGGTTTTTAAACATTGTGCGTGTCGGTGCCATATGGTTGAATTTGCAATTATATAAGGGTTTCTGATTTCTAATTATAGAATGGCTTTAGAGATGCTGTACAGCCATGCAAGAAGGCACTAGTCTTGGCTGTCCAGTTTGAGACTTAGAGCTGCTTTTTGTGTTGATCCACCCCCGTTCAACACAACTCCCAGAGGCTTTAGAGAAGTTGTGAGCTCTTAGCATTACCTGCTGTAGCTGTTAATTGTGCTGTTTGACCATGAGCAAGATACTTAACCATTGTGTGCTCTTACTGTATGAATTTGGTAGCTCCACCATTTCTTCAAACTGAGACCTGTAGATACAAAAAGTGTAAAATTTTCTTTTTTTAAAAAGCTTTCATTGTGCAGATGCTTTTCAATTTCTGAGGTGTGGTGGTGGTTTGTTTTTTTTAGAACTTTTAAGTCATTAACCAATTGCAACAGAACTCATTATAGCTTGGCTCACTTAGTGTGTTCCCAAAGAAAAAAGAGAAAATTGCTGCTCATGCATTCAGCTGCAGTTGAGTGTGCATTAAACTCTGCCTCACCCCCTGTGCTATTCTGAGCTCCTGCATGCAGACAGGTGCTGAGTGCAGCCACACACACCAGCACAGCCTTGGTGTTCTGGGCATCTTGGCTGCAGTGGGGTGGAATCACACACCCTGCAGTTCTAAGAAACCTCAGGAAAAACTTATCAAGAGTTTGGGGATAGTTTCAGGGTAAGAGTTGGGTTGGCTAACACAAACAGGGCCAAGAACATTATGTGAAAATATAACGTGCACTTCTATTGCAGGAATTTGCAAAGTCTGGAGTAAAAATCCTGTGGTAGAATTCCTGTTTGTAAATCCCTTCTGACTCTGTTTCTAGCTCAGAGCCCCACTGGTGGGTGTTACATCAGGAGGAATGTACTGAGGACCTTTCTTGTAATAGGGCTGTAGTGGCTGTGATTGACCTGTGCTCTAAGTTCCCCAGCAAATGAATAATGTGTGTTCATAGACACAGGAAAGCTCAGTCCTAAGGTGGTTAAATGAGTTGATTTGAATCTGGGAATCAGAGTTTGTTCACTACAGAATCCTTTGCCAGGTATTCTGGGTTACTCCTACCGTGGTTGTAGGTTTCTGTGACTTTTAATATGAGGTTTTCTATTTAATAGCATTTTGCTGAACTTTGTTAGATGGGAATTGGTTTCATTTGCTGAGGATTTCTTTCAGAAAGAGAACTGAAGTGCTGCAAAAATACCCCATGCAAGTATTGAATAACAAGATTTGATTTTTTTTATGGTCAAATGTCAATTGCTCTGAAGGCAAGTAATTAGATCAAGTGTTTTCTAGTACTCCATGTGCCTGGCAGTGAGTATGTCATAGGTAAAAGCAAACAAGTGATGAGTCATGTGATAGGAGCCAAATATGTGTATTTCCAGTCTGTTCTGTTATAAATGTATTTTATTATTTAGCATCTAACATAATTAATTTTGTAGTTAGATTTTATATATGTTGTCATACCTAGAGGTTAGTGTTCTGTATGTGCTTGAACCATTGCACTTGCACGTGGAAATATTCTGAGTTTAAGGCAGTGTGAGAGGTAGAATTAATTAAATAAAGCTAAACAGTGAGTTGGTCTTGAGGATGAAATGCAGTGAAGTATTTTTGGCGAGCCTGATGTTCTCCTGAAGAGTACCATGAGACACTGTATGGTAACATTTGTTAAGCATACCTGTCTGACTGAAGGGGTAACACTGAATAGCTACAATATCCAGGTAGATAATCTCCTACTGTGCATCCGTTTGATAAAGTATTATGTTGGAAATTCTGTTTGTACATAAGGGAAAGATATTGCAAGAGTAAATAGCGATCAAAACTTTTAAAATTCCTAATTCTGCAGTCTTTAGCCAGGCTGTCTAAAGCTGGGGTGGTTGGGGTGAGGTGGATATTAATGCTCTGTGTTTAGTGGGACCCAGTGGATGTGCACCTGGAGTGACAGTGAAAAATGAGAGACAAGGCTCTGAATTTACTGCAACAAGGAATAGCCACTCTGACTCGTTGAGGCTGGGGAGCTGGGGCTTCTCTCTCACTGTGGGTGTGTTCGAGGGAAATGCAAAGCGGGGAGTTGCTGCCAGCAGTGAGTGCAATGGGATTGTGTCATGTTTCCGACAAAAGCTTTGCTGTGCAGCCACATGACTGCGGCATCCAGAAATAATCACATAATCTCGCTGCTAGAGGGCCTGCGTTAGGCTCACAGCACAACTCGCTTTGCAGCCTCACTGATCTTTGCTTATTTTTCATTTGATTCTTTTTTAGCTGAAGGTGGAAGGCACTTTCCAAAAGCGCCAGGCCCCTTATATTACTTGTCTGGTTTTTATCTGCTAAATATTGTAGCAAGTGAGTTGTTTATTTACAAATACTTGACGTGGTACAAATGCATAATAATTTTTTTAAGTGGAGTTTTGCTTCAGAGGGAAGGTCTTAAAATTAGAAATAATTCCAGGTTATTGCTTGTGAAGAATAATGTATCTGGAAAAAGTTAGAGAGAATTGAATTTACATTTTGTTCCTAGGGTTATGTTTTTTACTTCTGGTGGCATTTCTGAAAATCTCAATAATTCTCTTATGCAACCACTGGCAGCAATAATACGCTCTGAAAAAGCACAAGAGACCTAGTCAAGGCTAGGACAGAATTTAATGCTTTAAACAGGGAAATCTATTGAGCAACCAGATCCAGTGAAATATGCCCCTGCCCATGGCAGGGGGGGGTGGACTAGATGTCCTTTCAAGATCCTTTCCAGCCCAGCTTGTTCTCTGATTCTGTGAAGTGTTAGTATGTTCAGTCATATACCTGTTTTGAAATGATTGCTACCTTTGCTACTCATCTTTGCTATTTAGATGGCAAAAGGGGGAAGATACTATTTTTAAAATCTACCAGGTTTTGTGAGGTGGTTTGGTTTTTTTGTTGTTTTCCTTTTAGAGACTGAATGTAATGTTATGTAATTGTAAAAGACATATATGGGTTTGGTTGGGGTTTTTTTAGTTCTGCATTCAGCATGCCAACTTGCTTTCCCTGTTGTATGCAACATTTAAGGGCTGTTGGGGAGGGATGCTCCAGCTTTTGTTGGGGTAGGTTTCTCTTGTCAATAGAGATTATACAGACAGGCACTTCTCTCACTTTGTGTAGCTATAAAAGCAGGGAGGGAGAGAGGCTGCCTGAGACTCAGCTGTGTGAAAGCTAAAGGTTGTTCTGCAAGTCTTGCATGTTCAGTTGAAAAAAAGGAAGTTGTAATGCAAGACTGGTTAGAATTGCCACAATTTTATGTGGTGAAGTACTACCAGCTATGTAAATCAGTATCTTCTGTCTTGGGTGGATTTTTTGGTGTTTGGGATCTAGATTGCCCTTTGCCAAACATGCATTTATGAACAATTGCTACTTGAACCACCCAACCAGTGCTGAGTGATGCTTTATAACCAGGTATCCAATGCAGTTATCTAAATGTTGTGTGGCAAATGCAGCCATCACTTCCCAGGTGTATTATAATTTGTCAACTCGTTGCTCTGGCTTCAAGCTCCTGCTATACTCTTGTGGATGTCACCTGGAGTACTGTGTCCAGCTCTGAGGCCCCCAACATAGGAAGGACATGGACCTGGTGGAGCAAGTCCAGAGGAGGCCACAAGGATGGTCAGAGGGATGTATCACCTCTCCTATGGAGACAGGCTGAGAGAGCTGAGGTTGATCAGCCTGCAGAAGAGAATACTCCAAGGACACCATATTGGAGCCTTCCAGTACATAAGGGGGAGCCTGTAAGGATGGGGACAGACTTTTTAGCAGGGCCTGTTGTGACAGGACAAGGGGTAATGGTTTTAAGCTCAGAGCTTTGATTTAGGTTGGATATAAGGAATAAATTCATATTGTGAGGGTGGTGAAACACTGGAGTAGGTTGCCCAGGGAAGTTGTCCATGTCCCAGCCCCAGAAACATTCAAGGCCAGGTTGGACAGGGCTCTGAGCAACGTGACCTAGTTGAAGATGTCCCTTTAAACTTCCCTTCCAACCCAACCCATTCTATTATTGTAGTAGAAGCGTGGAAAATGAACTTCCCCATTCATTTTCAGTTTCCTGTAATGTCTTCACCAAACTGATTCTGAAGCTGTTTTTTTTCTTTTTCCAGTCACCTCTTTTGATGATAAAGGCAAGTTAGGGGTAACTTCATGCTGCCAAATTATGCAATAGCTGGAGGGTGTGACTGTTATTTTTCTGGTTATTACTGTCCTCCCTGTATTAGGTAATACTAGGAACTCCATTTTAGAGTTGTAGTCTTTTTAGGGCAAAATATAATATACATATGGATAGTTGTGCAATAAATCATTGATGCCATTGCCTTCTTAAAACCTTTTCTCTATACATGTGGAAACCATTACAATATGTGTGTAGAGTTTCAAATGTGAAATATAGCTCTTCTGTTGTATGAAATGATTGCTGTGTGCATGAAAAATTATTTCAGCAAAGCTTGCTGGGCTTTTTTAACCTGGCTCACAAGTAATAAAAGTGCCAGATGATAAGAAAAATCTTGTGAACAGGTGTTCACAATTTTTTTATTTGAATGTTTCAGTAACCTTTTTTACTGCTTATTCATGCTATTTTTCTCCCAAGTATTTATTGTTTGAAATTATAAAATGTTATAGTAGCAATAATTTTTAAGCTCACTGAAGGGTTACCATATTGATTCCTTACCTAACTGAGGCTGAAAGTTTCAGAGTTGGTGTGTTTCAGCCTCAGTTACATAAAACTCCCTGAATTTCCTCAGCTGCAATAGTTTTCAGGTTTGTAACTTCAGGCAGGGTTGAACTTTGGAATTAACTTAGATTCTGTCCCTGCAGGCTCTATGAAGGGGGGAGTGTTGCAGTGGTGGTGCTGTGTGGGGGTATGAGCTCTGTTAAGGAAGGATGCAAAAAGCCTCCCACTAGTTTAGAGTAATTAAATTTTTAATTACATTCTCTTTTATCCAAGAATCTCCAAGTCCTTTATAAACACTTATGGCTTCTTTCTCACCATGTACTGCGATGCTTTGCAGTAAGGGAGTGCAGTGAGGGTGAAATGTGACCTTAATTTTCCATGTGTGAGATGGGCATGTTGTGGGTCTAGCACAGCAAATGTTCATGATGACTTCTCGTGTGAGTCACAGGGTAGACCACAGTCTTATTAAACTGAATCACACAGTTGCAGGCGAGAATTAAACACCATAATCATATTGCTAAAAGCCTAGAACCGTTCCACGGTCACAGAGGGATTCGGTGCTAATGCTGGTAACAGATATTCGTCCAGCACTCAGCAGCATTGCTAGGCCCAAAGCTGATAGTTTTCTCATCGTTCAAAAGACATCAAAGTTAAAATAGGATTCAGATCAGGGAGGTCCATTCCTTATTTAATCCATTTGTTGGCTCATTCTGCTTTTTCATCTTATTTTGATTTTTTTTAATACTTTTTTTTACAGCTTTTGAGTAATGAAGAACCTGGTAAAATGGCTTTTGAAGAGCTGCAGTGTTTAATCACTCGAATAGAAGTTAGAAAACTGAAAGG
>NW_008660079.1:47972-64201 GCF_000695815.1 Acanthisitta chloris
GCAAGAGTTAAGAGGATGCAAGTTGTGCTGTTTCCTTGGGGCCTCCTCATTTCTCTGTTCCCTTATTCTTTTTTCTCCTTGTCTTATTTAATCAGTATATTTTTCAGCTTACTGCTTCTTCATATCATGGTTCCTTACTAAAATGTCACCAGCCTAGCAGTGCTTCAGGTTCCAATCTGTATCACATCAGCAGCCTAAAAGTGCAGCTGGAGTTTAAACTGTAGCTGGAGTTCCTGGTTTTTGCTTCCACCCCCCAAGATGGTCATTTAATAATGTACTTGTACAAAGGAGAGAACTTGATATGGCAACATTTACTATGTTGCAATGAGGAGCCAGGCAGAAAGGCACCTGGGGGTTTGGACAGACAGAAAGCTGAACATGAGCCAGCAGTGTGCTCAGGTGGCAAAGAAGGCCAATGGCATCCTGGCCTGGAGCAGGAACAGTGTGGTCAGCAGGACCAGGGAGGTGATTCTGCCCCTGGACTCGGTGCTGGTGAGGCCACATCTTGAGTACTGTGTGCAGTTCTGGGCCCCTCAGTTCAGGAGGGACATTGAGGTGCTGGAGCAGGTCCAGAGAAGAGCAACGAGGCTGGTGAAGGGACTTGAGCACAAGTGCCATGAGGAGAGGCTGAGGGAGCTGGGGGTGTTCAGCCTGGAGAAGAGGAGGCTCAGGGGAGACCTTATCCCCCTCTACAACTCCCTGACAGGAGGTTGGAGTCAGGTGGGGGTTGGTCTCTTCTCCCAGGCAACCAGCAGCAGGACAAGAGGGCACAGACTCAAGCTCTGCCAGGGCAGGTTTAGGTTGGCTATTAGGAAGAGACTTTTTACAGAGAGAGTGATCAGGCATTGGAATGGGCTGCCCAGGGAGGTGGTGGATTCACCATCCCTGGAGGTTTTCAAGATGAGACTGGATGTGGCACTTAGTGCCATGGTCTAGTAACCACAGTAGGGTTGGACTCCATGATCTTTGAGGTCTCTTCCAACCTGGTTGATTCTGTGATTCTATGATTTATTTTTTCCCCCCAAACTGGGCAAGCTTTGGTCAAATAGCATTTTTATTTCAATGAGAAATCATTCAAATAAATGTCTTGGATACACAGTTTCAGCAAAGGGGAGGTTATGTGTAGTAAAGCTGAGAACTGTGAAATTCAGTGGTTTATAACCAAACTTTTATGAAAGAAGTCAAGAATAAGAAAGCTTCCTATCAAATATTCCCGATTGAAAGGATCTGCTTTTTCTTATAGGCATGTGAGCACTTCTATACAAACAGGAAAAGCCAACACATGTATGAAGGTTTCTTGTTTGGATATCTGATTTCTTGGGTTGATGGTATTTTCTGTAGTGTTCATGCTGCATCAACAATTGTCTGTCTGTAAAGGTATGTAAAGGTGACTCTAGTGAAGAGTTCATAAAAGGACAAAGACATGCCAGTGCTGCAGAACATCAGAAATCTTTTTGAGGATCCAGTGGCAGTTCTGTGTTTTCTTAGGTAGCCTGGGCTGTTTTCACTTTACAAAGAGGAAAAAGTCACTTGTGAAGCTTGAATTTTTCCACGTAACTCTATAGTTAGCATGTCACTTTTTTCTTTTTGTTACTTTTATGAACAAATCATTGAGGAAATGGGTATGTAACATTGCCAAGATGAATTGTGACTTTGGTTCCATGCTTCCACTTTGGCTGTATAGATGAATCTGAAAATAAGTTTTAAAATATAACAATACAAGTTCTATGACATGGCAAAAGGTAACTCAAAAAAACCCTAGCAAACTCCAGTTTGGATTATGACTTCTTTTTTCTGGTTTAGGTTTTGGCCATTTTGGCCATGAAACCTTATTTTCCAAATGTGTATGCAGACTTCTTTTACTGTTTTGCCCAAGTTTTTTATTTTTCTTAATTCCTACTGTATAAACACATTCCTTAGAACAAGTTCACCATTTTTCTGTTTTCACCTACAGTGAGGAAAATGGGATTTTCTAGTTCTGCAGCTGAGTGGTGATTCTCAGTTCCACTGCCTTCTGTGCTAAAAATGCAAATTGCTTGGAATATTTGTTGTCTTGAAGGTTCATTTCAATTCAAATATGTGATCATGAACCAAGATTATTGTGCATTAAATTACCACACATTAACTGTGGAGCCTGCTTCTTACCTCATTTTCCTGAGTCATGGTTTTTATTTTGTGCTTTGAAGCATGTAACAAATGCAACTGCAAAACACTCAGAATGATGGTAATAAATTGTGTAAGTGCTATTGAGCTCCAGGGGTAAAATCACCAAGGTGTCAGGTTCACAGTGGTGCTTTCTGCTGGTTGACACAGGCCTTGCCCAGGTCTTTCTATGGGATAACAATGCAGCTGTGACCATTCTGAGGGCTCAGGTGATGTTAGGCTGCAAAGGCAGAGTAGGTTAGACTTGTCCCTTCTTAACCACAATTTGTGTGCTCTGTGCCTTTGACTTATCTCAGAGTTGGTGTGTAATGATCCTTTGAGTCATGAAGTTTTTCTTACAGATAGATAAAAAGGACTTCATGGGTTCTATACTTTGTATACTACAGTTGTTTTTCTTGATTTCTTGGGGTTTTATTCAATTTTTAGTCTGCAAGTAAAAGCCTGTCTTAAGTGTCAGTGTGTATTTAAAGGTATTTCTATTTATATTGTCCTGATATGAACAGTATTCATCAACATTCCTTCAGTGTACTCTTAGCAGAGGACGTCAGTAGAGACTGGTTACTAAAAGACACCTATTTTTCTTCATTATATGTTGGAGAGAGCCAACCACTGCTGTCCCCCCTGCTCTGTTTCCCTGTAAGTCAGTATAAACATGTTGACGAGTGTTTGTGACCAACTTCTGAAGGAAACCTTGAGGCTCAAGGATGCTCATTGATATCCTGAGCACGTCAGAGAGCCTTCTTGTCTATCATTAGTCACTGGAACATGCAGCAGCTGCAGCATGCAGTGCTTCCTACACCTTCCTCCTTCCCCTCCAGTGCTGGTTGTCTCTGTTTTGCTTTGGAGTGTCCCTTCCTGGAGATTATCTTTGTTAACAGGCAGGCCCAATGCAAACACCTAACTGAGGCTAATCTGTTCTGCTCATTACTGAGTCTAGATTTGAGACAAAGCACAGAAAGAAGTGACATGATAGAAGCTCATGTGTGAGTACTGTGGTGAGGGGGGAAGAGATTCTTGCTTCTTTCTATAGTACAAAAAGTAAGGGGCTTTGTAATGAAGGGTCAAAAGAAACAAAAGATTCACTGTTTTTCTTCATCACATGACTGACTTGTGGAGCACCTTGCCTTAGGGTGCTGCAAATGCCCAGTGTTTGCAGTGTGTTCAGGAAGTGACTGGACAAGTGGAGAAAGTGACATTGTAGACACCACTCCAGTTTGGAAGGTTGCTTAGCTACAGGTGATGCTTACCAGATTCCAGCTGTCCTGTAGTCTTTGAATATCTGTGATCCACAGCTCAAAATGGGACCCTGGAATAGATAGACACTTATTCCATCCTTGTGTCACTTACAGGACTTACATGTTCCTTATGGGATCAAGGATTGTCTGTTGCACCTGGAATGGGAACACACTTGGGTTCTCACTTACAATGCTTTGACAAAATCTGTCAGCTTACAGGTTTGAGTGAATCTGTAAAGGAGATGCTCGAGTTGTTTGCAGAGTTCTTACTGGATTTATTCTCAGCTGTTGTTGCAGCTGATACTACACATCATGGGTAGACAGCAATATTGAAGGCAGAGCCCGTTGGCAGTGAATGTTTTCTCTTGCTGTGTGAGTGGGATTATGTGGTTAATGGGTGTGCTTGGATGCTGTGTTTAGACCTCCTCTGAAAAAGTGTGGCTGACTTGTTGGCGCAGTTGTATCTCAATACAAATTTGTTTGGAGTTGAAGAATAACCCTCAGATTTGCTGTTCTAACACTTGTGTTACAGTGGTGATACAGAGCTGTACTTTATCACACTGGTTTTTAAACTGGCAAAATGCTAGATGCTTTCTGATTAAAGAAAGTGGAGAGTAACTTGTGCTGTCGTCTTGTGTTCTCTAAGTTGCTTATCATCATTGAATCTATGAACCTGATGTCAAACGTGCTAAATGCTACAGAATATAATGTTTGGAGATTTTATTTGTTTGTTTTCTGGAGAAGTTTGGGTAAAAGCAGAGGTGACAACTCTAGGGTGTTCTTTTGTGGGTTTTTTTGTGTTTTTGTGGCTTGTTCCCCTTCACTGTTGAATGTTGAAGGATTAACATGCCTTTAACCACTTGACATAGAAGTCAAATCCATATACTTCTTGTACTGCAACAAATTGTTTTGAAGACTAGACCTACAAGCAGAAGGCAGCTTCTGAAAACAAAACATTATTAGGTCTGATAATATGTTCTTACACTTTGTTTACATGTCATACAGAAAAAAGGGTATTTCTGAAAAGGAGTTGAGTAACAGCAAGACTGAACACCTGAGCAAGTAGACAAGCACTTCAACCTGTGCTGCAGAAAGGCAAGGGAGGAATAGCATTAAGGAGCTGATGCCCTGTGCAGGTCTGCTGAGCCAGTCTGTTCTATGCCTTCTCCTTGGGTTCTTCCTTCTGGTTTTTTCTTTCATGCTTGCTGTGAAGTCTCGAAGCTAGAGATGGTTTCTCAGAATGATTTGGGAGCACCAGATCATGATGAAGCCTGTTTAGAGCTATGGTAATAGGAAGAGTATGTGAAAGTTGGTTATTAAACTGTAGAAAGGGTCACAACAGTTTTTTGAAAACTGTAATTCTTTTAAGAAATGAGTTGTTTTGGCAATGACCAAAAGATGGAAAATGAGAAGCATGAGCAGGGGCATTAAACCTGTGAATACTCACTTTTTTGCTATTAAGAATTTGTTGTCATGTCCACCTTGAATGTGTTGAGAATTGTTTTTTTGCCAGTGACTCTTAGTCACTCTCTCAAGGAGCCACTGAAAAAGCAGATGTTGCAAAAAGGTTGCTCTGTGTATGTAAGATAAATAGGATAAGCAAAGAGTTAAGAAAGTTTAATTTCAACTTTGTAAGAGACATTCTGTTTTATCAGTTCATTATCAGAAATCAGTTCAATCTGTCAGTTCGGTGCTTTATGTGAACTTTTCCAATGGCAACCAGCAAAAATTTTTTCCCCTTGTATATAAATCACTAAACTGTCAAAGTCTGCCTTCAGCCTGGCTGTTCATCCATATGCTGCAGCATGCTGAAAGAACAGGGATGCAGCTATTTCTTAGGCAGAACTGGTTTACTGTGCTCTGGAATGCTGGATGTGGAAGCTAATTAGCATCTTTTGGAAATGTCTTTGCAATTTATTATTACTCAGTGCAAAATTTCACCTGGGTATATGGAAACAAGTGCATATTTATCTTAGTAGGGTGGGATGATGTCTGAATGGCAATGGCTCACAACAAAAACAGGATGCAGTTCACTTTCTAGCATCTTACCAAACAGTCTCTAAGCAATTTAACCTTTTTTTGTGTGAAGCAGTCACTGGGGAACCTTATGTATAATTCTACATTATAATAGGTTCTTACGCATCGACCGACTTGAAACATTTTTTTCCCAGTGAGCTGCAGAGGTTCAGTAGTTTGTTTTTAAACTGAGCCAAAATAACCATAACAGGTCTTTGTGGGTGTAGAAACCAGATGTCAAGTTTCTCAGAAATGTCTAGCTGCCCTAATACTTCTATTTGAACTTCTGGTGCAGATGTGAACTGTGATGGATTAGCAGGTCATCTGGTTCTCTAAAATTATTTTGCAGCTGTCATATTAGAAATGGATGTATTAAAATAATGCAAGTTTTTATGGCCATGTATAGTCTTATGAGAATCTGCTACGATTTTGATTTTTAAGAAAAAAAATTTGGACCAGCGAAAGAATAAAGCTGAACATGTGAGAAAACTTGCCTCTTAAACAGAGCTCACACATTTCTCTGTTTTTCTCAGCCCTTTGAATTTGCTGCACTTTTGCTGCCATGTCTGGGATACTCAGTGATTCCAAAGCAATAGCAAAAATAAATCCATCAGTGTATACACTAAAATGAATATATCCTGTAATATGCTACTACTAAAGCCATTGCACTTAGTACAAGTAATTAAATTCTATTGACTGGATTATTTTTTTTCTGCTCAGAATGGGAACTGTCCTTTTCACTTTTTGCTTGCTTAAAGTCAAAGCAACATATGTTGTAATTGCTGGTTTCTTGATGAGTTCACAGTAATCATGACCTGTTGCTGGTTGTTTTTGACTTGTTGCAAGAACATTGGTGTTGTTTTGAATGAGGTATTGCCAATACACAATTGAGGATTAAGGTCTTTTGTAATTTGATTAGTATATTCAATGAAGCTGTATTACAGGCAGAATGGGCTGTTAATCCAAGGTTTTTCCATCAGTTATCTGAAAAAAAAATTGACAGATAGTTCTTACTTTACCCCTGTAGTAGATGTAGCTTCTCTCTGTCTCTGCCATATTCTCTCTGTATCACTGTCACACCAGTGTTTTAATCTCGATTGGTTTGATCTCAGTTCATAGGCCTCTTTCTTGTATTTGCTGCAAAGCTTTCAGGGTAAGCTTATGGCAGTGACCAACAAAACCAGCACATCTATCTCCCCTAGCAAGTACTAATTTTTCTTGAAATTATCCTTAGTTCTATACATTTGACCTGTTTTTCTGGGTGAATTCTGGTTTGCTTTTGGTTTTGGTAAGCTAAGGCTGCTAATCTCTGTGTAATTTTGGAGCTCCCAGGTATTACCTGAATTTTCCCACTTGAGTCTGATAATATTTTTCCGAGGAAAAATGATGTGTGAGCAGAGGGCTGCCTCAGCAGCCTGAGCCTAGAGGACAAATCAGGAAATCGAGTAACAAGAGCTTCCATGAATGAACACATCTTGTACTTCAGAAGTACTTTGCCATAGCTAAGCCATCTGCTGCACAGAAGTGAGAAGTTTTGAAGGCAATGTCTACATGTGTTGGCTTCAGGCTACACTTTGCCCTTGCAGGATTTGGCCTTTTTGCTTTGTGTCCATGGTCTCACGTGAGGCTGGGCAGCCTTTCTGTGGCAGAGGTCTAGTGTCTTAGAGTACAACTCTTTAAAACCAGAGCAGATTCTTGATGCTCAATTCTCATGAAAATGTGCTGTGATTTGACTGTTCCAAACTGCTTAAACTGTTTTTCCTCTGGACTGCTTGGCATTATGCTTTTTTCTCTTTCTTCCTGGGGTGCTGTGGCTGCTTCTGCTTAAGTGAAATTTTTCATGGCACAAACTGACAGACAAACCTGAGAAATAGTCTTTAAAAAAAAAAAAAAAAAAGCTAGTTTTGACTCTCTTCCCAGCTAGGAACTGCACTGATTTTATGAATGGGGAAAAAATCCTGAGAGCAGATTATTCCAGTCTAGCTGGAGCTTCTGCCTAGCCTGGGTAAGGGTCTGGAATGCAATCAGTCATGTGGGAATGTGAATCAATAAACTGCCAGTTTAGGAGACCCAGACAGGTTTCATTTCTCACTACCAAGCTTGTATATTCATATGCCTTCCAAGTGCATGAAAGAATATTGGTGTCTGGGACAGTAAATTTGTGATAATCTGCGACTGAGAACTAAAAGCTTTGTGGAACATTGACTCTAGACTTTATTTTGGTTTAAGGGGCACTCTGTTCTTTAAAAACTGGAGTATAGATACTAAGATTTTAGCAACACACTGTCCACTATTCTGTATCAATGATGCTCAGTCATGCTTTGACACACAGGATGTATCTCTCCCAACGAACTTCTTATTTATCAGTTCCTCTACAAGGCATGTATTTAATGGAAGACCATTTCTTTGAGTATGTAATGTTTTGATTAGACTTTATTTTGTTGGGATTGTGTAAGCTGCTGTCTCTGGCTGTCAGTTCATATCTTGCTTGTTTTGAGCCTTTCGAGTAATTTTGAGATAACCGTAGAGAATAGTATAAAGCTTGGTAAAACCATATGTAGTGACACATGATGGAAAATGGAGAACTGTACTTGACTAGATTTTGTTTTGTTTGGGGTTTGTTAAATTGCAAATTGTTGTTTCATCCAGCTATAATGCTTCCAGGGCCTTAGTCAGCCTTCGTGTCACTGAGGTCTTACCATCACACCAGACTTGTCTGTCTTTACTGAAGAGCATCCTGGTATGATAAGTGATTTGAACTTTGTGTGTGTGTTTGCTGTGGGATTTCCAGCCCCAAGGTGTGGGCTGGGAAGGAGGGGGTTATAGACCATGTACATACCTTATGTGCAAAACCATTTCTCATAATCAGATACAGTTAATACATATCATATTTTATTATGGTTTTGTTGCTAGACATGCCAGCAACAAAACAGCCTGGGGATAACAGCAGGTTTTTGGGTGAATATTCTAAACTTAGCTAGGTTATTGTGAATACAGAACATTAGCCTTGAGTACAATTCTAGGTTTTGGCCTGATTTTGAAAATAGACACAGAGGAATTACATGTTGGAAATTAATGCTGCTGTAAAGTGCCTTAAGTGGCTGTTTGTCTTACTTCCTCTGTAAGAAATCTTATGTTCTGGATCTCGTCCTCAGTCAGCATGGTGCTTTTCATGCACTGTTGCTTTCATCCTAAGTACTGTTTAAAAGACTTAGCTCCAGCTAAAAGCACTCACTGAAGTATCCCTCCATATTTTACTTTGAGTCCTTTACAGCACCCACACCTTGGCTCTTCAGTGAGCAGCAGTGTGCTTTGTATTGGCAGGGTGAAGGAGGCTGGAAAATGCAAGAGTGGTGCTGTAGAAGACTTGGATGTACAGTGCAGGCAGATGCACTTCATACCCATGGAGGGAGATGGTTCAGGGAGCAACTCACATCAGTCTGCCAAACCAAATTTGTGTGTGCTGCAGCTGTTGCATCCCAAAGAGACCTTGGGGTGTTCCAGAGAGTATATGGAAAGGGTTGTATAGTTTCAGCTGTTTTGCTCTAGTGTTACTGTTAAGCAGTAAGTTTTTATAATAACAGTAATTTTACTCCAATGTTTTTTTTGATTGAGTGGGTTAGTGAAGGGCAGTGTCTGTTCCAAATTGCAGTCTCCTTTTTTGAGTGGTGGTTGTGGTGAGGTACACTAAGACAAGGCTTTATTGTAGCATCATCCACTGCAAGTCAGGATAAATTCTTCAGCATGTGAAATGCGATGTATGAGAGTCATGTTCTCTTCTACAATTCTTTGCTGAAGTGTGTAATGGTGCTCTGCTGGAGAGTTTTCCCATCTGTTGCAGAGGACAATATGCAGTGAGGAATTTTGAATCAGTGTTTGCCTGAGCAGAATGAAGAGAAAAGGGACTTTTCTCTTTGAATTCTAATTTTTTGGGTCTTTTTTCATGCATTATGTCTTGCTCTAAGTGCTGCACATGTTTATATGTAACAATTTGTCCAGAGAGAAATCAAGTGTATAAGAGGAAGTTCTCCCATTTGTTCTCTTTTGGGAGTCAAGGCTTTGTTGGACCATCTGGAATACTGAGCTGAGTGCATGTCCAGTGGAGCAGGAGCACAGAGCAACACATACACTGTGGCAGAGGAGAGATGGTGGGGTGGCAGACCATGGCCTCATTGGGCTCATTTGTAGAAATTTGGGGTATCTAAGGCAGGTTCTCTGTGTACACATCTGGTCTTCACAATTGGTAACAACTTTGTGGTAAAAAAAAAATAAAAATTATATATAATTGTTAGGAAGTCTAGCAGTCTCCTGGTTTTTCATGTTTTGTGTAATGAAATTATTTACTGGGAAGTGAAGATGTTTGTAATAGCTCTTCTGGTAATTTAGCAAGTCTCACTTCGTAGGTAATGTAGTTTTTCTTTTTATGGAATAAGATTACCTGCATGGCTTTCCTGAAATTTCCTTTTACAAAGACAATTTTATATATACAAGAGCTGTTAATGTAATTTTGATAATTCAGGTTGCCTCATTTACAGAATCACAGGATAGTTAGGGTTGGAAGGGATGTCTGGGTCCCAGTCCAACCCCCCTGACAGTGCAGGGTGACCTAGAGCAGGTCACACAGGAACATGTCCAGGTGGGTTTTGAATGTCTCCAGAGTGGGAGACTCCCTGACCTCCCTGTGCAGCCTGTTCAAGTGCTCTGCCACCCTCAGTGTAAAGTAGTTCTTCCTCATGTTGAGGTGGAACATCTCGTGTTTTAGTTTATGGCTGTTTCTCCTTGTGTTTCTGTGCACCACTGAAGGGAGTGTGGCAGTGCAAAATTTATCTTGCTAGAAGGCCTGGATTTGTCATAGCTTTAGAATTTAGCTTTGGGATTTGATGCTCAGAAATTCCCAGTGGGAGTGGTTGGATTTGCTTTGGGACTTCAAGATGCTTTTCACAGAGGAAAGGTTTGTGTTGGGCTTATAAATCCATGTTTTCCATTATATCTTTGTTTCCTGTATCTGCCCTGATCTCAACACTAGTACTGGGTTTAGCTTCTGCCTTAGCCTGGCTGCTTTTGTTTGTGCTTTTATTTTTGTGTTCTGTACTTCAGATTTTTATTGCCTTCCTCATTGCAGCACTTAGGCATTCAGTGACATGTTAAAATTGGGACTATTATATTTCACATGTGGATTTTGTGTAATTTAAATGCAGAGCTGCCTGTCTCAAACTGCTCTTTCTGAAACAATCTGCATTCATATACCACCTGGAAATTTTTGTCATGATTTTTTGACAGATTATTTTCCTGAATATGGAATATATAAAATATACAAATGCATATCCCAAAAATGAGTAATGATGTGGTAATCAGTTGGTATTTTTGACATACTACTGTAATTACACACACTCACCCACCTATAGGTAATGCCCTTTCTTTGTCTTAGGTTGTATTGGGACCTCTCTAGTCCTTAGGCTGTTGCAGCTAGTAATGTGAACAATGAAGCAGTAGCTGCCTGGAGAGTGGCAGTATCATGCCAGCTTGATTTACATTTCTGTTTTTAGTCCATTTTGAAAACATAATTGTGTTTTGCTGAATTTAAATAGTCTTCCACACCCCTCCAAAACACAATCATGTCCCCAGATTTCATCAGTTCCAAGTTATATTCTTTTCACTGTCATCTCCAGTTGATTAAATTCTGGACTTCCTTATTCTCTCAAATGAATAAACAAAAATGTAAATGAATAAAAATTGTTTCTCCACACGTACTATAATTATAGATGTTAGTCATGATTTTGAATGGTGTCTGTGTTCACAGTGCAGTTCTGGGATGTAATAACATCATCTCTGAAGTTAATGCATCTTCCCAAACAGGGCCTTTAAATTGTCTGTATTCTATTTTAACCTAACTTGTAATGATTTTCTATGTATATCATTGATAATTGCAAATAATATTAAAATTTTATCAAGGAAAACAAATAGCTGGTACAAAGAATCTGAGTTACAGTATATTGGTATGTACATTTGTGGTTTTGAAAAATCCCTAGCAGTCTCCAGAGCGTTTTCTTTGAAAGGAAATGCTGTATTTCACCAATATTTTGGTAAGGAAAAGCAATGTAGCTTTAGAAGTTGTAAAATATTCGGTACATGAGGAAATTGTTGCATGACAAGGTAACTGTTGGAGGAATAATCAAAGCCACTTTACTGTAAGACTTTACAATTAACTGCTTAGACTCTGTTTGCGAATTGCAACAGAAGTGTAAAATATGAGTCTTCTTTAAGTGTTTCTCCACAGTTGCTTAGGTCATGTATATTAAAAGCAGGGGGGGTATTTTAATAGTGCATTTAGATGTTTAAGTTCATCATTGTTATGTTTAATAATGCATTTAGATGTTTAAGTTCATCATTGGTAGTCCCTGAAGCTGTGCAGGCATTTTCAGTCTGAGACTTGCCCATTTCATGTACACTGGGATTTGAGAATTGAGTCAGAGCTGTGGCTCAGGTGTGGTGTAACAGTAACTGCTGGTGGAGGGGACAAAACTGAAAAGGCTACAGGTGCTGGAGCTAAATTCAGATGCAAGGCAGTTTGTCTCCAAGGTAGCAAGTAAGGGCGAAAAAAAAAAGAGATTTTTATTTCAATATGTTTGAACTGATGTCTCATGCCTTCAGAAGGATATTGTACCATGGTGTTCCTGGCAAATCTAGAGGTCTTTCTGGAGCTCTCATCTTTGAACCTCTGAATAGAAAAACAAAGTATGCTCATTGGGCTGGGGAGTCATCTGCAAGACTGCAATGGGAAAATACTTCCAAGTCCTGACTTCCACTTTGCATTTGTTAGACAAAACAGAAAGGCCAGAGCAGAGAGAAACTGAGGAATGGGAGGTGCCAGTGGTTGCTCTTGCCTGTTTTAGGGCCAATTCACATGTTTTAGGCAAGTAATGTGATCATGTAACTGTAGGTCAGACAGCTGTGTCAGGCTGGATGCAACTATTATCTGTTTCTGGAGCAGTCTTGAAATTAACGGGAATAACTAAGATCTTGGATTTCAGAAGTGTCAGAAAACTCTTCAACACTTTAATTTTATGTTGATTATTCAGAGAAAAAATTCACTGTTTCCCAGTGATCTTTGATCCAAGACTGCATGTACAGGGAGCCTTCTGCCAAATACAGTGTTCATAGTGAAACCAGTTGAACGTTTTAACTTGTTATGCGGTTGGAATAAAAGCTGGAGCTACTTCAACAGTTTTCTTCCTTAAGGCTTTGGAGACACTGAAATTCTTTGCCCCGTTACACTGGAAAGTCATGAGTCTTGCTCTGATTTTGGTATGGCCCCTAGTTAGTGTTCATTTCTGGAGCCTGACCAGGGTGTAGAGCCTGTGTAGAGCAGAAATGGTAGAGAAGATAATTCAGCTGTGCTGGAAGCTAAAGGTTACTATTGTCTGCTGATAAAGACCTGCAGTAGGTATTTACATTGAAACCGAAGTGATTTATAGTTGCATGAATTAATATTTTTGCATTACTTAAGTATACTGCATTTTTCAAACATCTTGTTTCTCTTTTTTTTGGTGTTTCCAATGGAGTGTTGGGTTTGGATACTATTCTCAGATTAACAAAGGAAAACTGTTTGAATCATATTCTTGCCAAAGCATTGCAAATATTACAGTAAGCATTACTGGAAATGCATTTCCTTGCCTTTAGCAGCAATTCTGCAATTAATACTTGGCCTCCTTTGTCTTTTAGCATGCTGCAGAAAATACTTGGCAATACAAAGTTTGCAGAATGCATTTGGGGAGAATCTGAATGTGTAGTTATAATGTGAAAGTGATATTGATGATCAATAAAGAGTAATAAGATATAGAGTGTATGGTGTAATAGCTTTTCTGAAAGCAGTTGTTGGGAGTGTGGGAAAAGTGTCATTCAATAGGTAGTGCCATACTTATGTTGGTTTTTTTATATTTACCTAAACAGGCAGCAAATGGGTCTGAGAAACTTGATCTTGCCTGAAGAAGCAATATGTGATTCTTAAATCCTTCTATCAGTCATGAATGTGTAGTGACTACAGGGTTAGGGGCTTTTTTTGTCTTGTTTGTTTGGGGTTTTGTTTGTTTGTTTGCTTTTTCTTGTTTTTTTTCCCCTCCCCTCTGAATAAATTAATGTAGAACTGTCCATCTTAGGAAAATATAAACCAGAAAAGCACTCGTGGTTATATTTAACTTCTGCTTAGTTTTTGTGCATTCTGTGTCTTGATCTAAAAGGAACAGGTTGGGGGTGGGGAATAGCTGAAGACTGATAGAGCTTATCCTACATGCACATGCTGATGAGGAGAAATGGTCAAACTCAGTGTATGCTGAGCTAGCACAGAAAACAGGAATAGCTGTACAAACCCATTTATCTCTCAGGAGAGGTTTTCTGCGTGACCAGCAGACCAAGGACAGACCTTGAGGATATTGTCTGAAAGGACCTGGGAATGCCTAATTGAGCAAAAAAGATTCGATTCAGCAGGGGGAGGGAGCAGGCATGCAGGGGAGCCCTGTGCCACGCTCTGTCATCCAGTCAGCTTCCTGTCTTCCAGCAAACACATGCTTTTTGTGTACTTGACTGTAGTTTATTGTTGTTGCACTGTTTCAGATGATTTAAGCGTGGTTTGAAGTTCTCTGTGGTCCCGCTGTTGGTCTGTCTGGTGCTTTCTCCCTTCTTAATCATGTTATGAAAATTTTCAAAGCCACCATTTATGCACAAGTGTGCTTGGAAAATCAGTACCAATTGCAGTATCACGTTGTTAAAAGCCATGAAGATCCTGGAATTTCAAAAAACTTTGGGGAGGTCTCTGGCTATCAGGAGGTGGAGACTTTGTGCAATGGGAGATGATGTTAAATGCCTGACATCAAGCACTGTGTCTGGAGTGTGTTCCTTATTCGACACGGGTGAATCCCCACAGATGGGTGCTGTGGTCAGCATGGGACAAACATCCACTGAAGCTTGCTGTTATTTGGAAAACAGAATAGGAAACAGTTTGATTGATGATAACACTCAGAAAGGTATCTGCTTATATGATTTAGCTGAAATAGTGAATATAAGATCAAAAGATTTACTTAGGCAGACATTCATTTGAAGTTATTGTCAGAAGGCAGAAGCTGGGAAAAGTTTCTCTGCTGAGAGCTGTAAGAGAGTTCCTTTCATCACTGGGTTTGAACAGATGTATTTCAGAACAAAGTTTTGATGAAATGTTTTTGTTGCAGTGATTGATTGTGCTAGTGATATGATGCCAAGGTAGTTAAATCCTGAACATCTGGCAAGGTGTTCAGCCTGAGCTTATTGAAAGCCTCCTACAAGGCAAATGAGGTTATGTATGAGCAACTTGACAGAGATGACTGTGCTTTTATTAAAATGTGACATGGAACACCTCAGACTCACCATAAGAAGTTTGCTGAGGCAAAGGAAAATGAAGATGCACTTCGAATATGAGGAAAGCTAAGGAATGTGCTATGCCTGCTGCTACCTGAGAAAGACTATGGAACTACTCTTTTCTAGTCAGCAGGCTTGAACTTGCTGGGTCAACTTTCCCTCTTGATAGAGTTTTGTCTATACCCTGATTAACTAAGGCATTTATTTTATAATCCAGAAGTAAAATGCTGTATATGAGGGATTGTTCCAAATGGGCTGGTACTGGACAGCAAAGCAAAATCAGTGTTTTACCAGGTCTGCTAAGCATGACCAAAATACTAGAATGATAGACCTGGCAGGGAAAAAAATCATTTAGGAGGATTTAGGACATGTGTGTGCCAAAAAAAGACAGAACCAAAAAGTGTCTTCAAAACAATCCTTTGACTGTGTAAAGTGATTGTTTGAGGTGGTGGTTTGGGTTTTTCTTCTGTAGGGTATTTTTGGGGTGGTTGTAGAATAAAAGTCAAATTCCGAAAGGAAACAAGGTTCTAGAAAGTAATTAAAGAGAAATTAACATGGAAGACAAGTCCAAGAAGAGGTAATTGTTTGCACAGATATTTAGAAGTTGTTATAAATATTTGGACACGTCTATTAAACATGGTATAACCTAGCTGTAGTGGGTCAAAAGTCCTCTAATGCAGAAAGTTGTGAAGGCATGTAGTGTAGCAGGATGGTTTGCATTGCTGGAGGATAAATATCTGGGTGCCACTTCCAAATGCCACACCATTCCTCTGTGTGAGGGGGGACTGTATATCTGGGATTGAATGTAATTGATCAACAAGCCCAGGGAGCTAAATTGGCTATTTTCCTCTTGATAGGTAACAAATCACTAAAGGCACTGCAGAATCTATTTTGTTTGAAGGGATGCTTAGTGTAATGTTTGAGTTTAAACACAAAAATCTAGACAAATCTGAAGCAAACTGCATAAAAGCATTTAAGAAAACATTTAAAGAGTGATTTGTACATTTCAATATGTGTCCTGACAAGCTGAATTTGCTGTTTCTAAGTAAATATTTTTTCTTTAATCTTGATGTTCCTGCAGCAGCTGGGAATTAAATGTGAGGTTCTTAAGGTCAAGCTCTGAGATAGTAGCTGCAGGAGGAGGCTTTCAGTAAGGGTTTCACAAGTTCAGTGGGGTGAGTTGACCTTGGCTGGCTGCTGTGTGCCCACCCAACCATCCTCTCACAACAGACCAGGGGCAGAATAGGATGAAAAAGCTCATGGGTCAGGATGAAGACAGGGAGGTCACTCACCAGTTGTCATCGTGAGCAAAACAAACCCAATTTGGGGAAGATAAATTTATTTCTAATTAAAAATAGCCTGCCATAGGCCGGACACAGAGGCAGCCTTGCAAGTTACCCACTCTGCACTTAGAAGAAGTGGCTAACC
>NW_008660079.1:64239-121465 GCF_000695815.1 Acanthisitta chloris
TCATCTTTCCTAGAAATGGAATCTGTGGTTCAGCTGCAGGACACTCCTGTGCTGCAGTGATGTCCGAAAGCTTAAGTAATATGTATTCAGCATATGCTTATGTGCTTCCCCCAGAAAATATGGATTTAAGCACATGCTTTTCTAGATTAGTATTATGAACACTCAAAAATAGAAACTGTGCAGTGACTTAATCCATCATGAGTGAAAACCAACTGCATGGCAGCATCAGATATTTGGTACTCTAGTTCAGCTTAACTGTTACCAGATTTTCCTTTTTGGGGAGTTGCAATTATTATACCATTCTGTAGGCGAAATTGGAAAAACTCATCCACCTGGTTTTGTTGCCCAGTAAATCATTATCTCACTGATTCTTTGTTTGTTTATTTTTGGGGTTTTTTTTGGTCTTGCTTAAGGTGCTGTTAGCATTTTATTGTGTTAACAAGCTGTTCACCTGTCTTTCTTGCTTGTGTAATGATATTCTCTGGATAAACACAGAGCAGCTGGCAAAGCTTCAACCAGGCTGTAGCTTTTTTCACAGTGCTTGTTTTTCATGTATCCTCGTGACCAGTTACTAATCATTGTCTTCGTCTGAGTCCTTTCTATTTTTTTGCAAGTGCAACTCCAGTTTAAGACTTCATTACGCTGTACAAAATATGACTGCTGAGGGAATTTTATTCCTTTTATTTCTTCAACAGATAGTAGATGAAAAGGAATAAACTCCCAAATGAAGCAAAAACACCAAACCAAACTCCCACCCCCCCCAACAACCGTGTACTTGAAGCATCAGAGTTCTTCTTTAATTTAGTATGAAGAAATATTTTTGCTGCTAAAGATTCTGACATTTAGCTGTCAGGAGTTTTGACTCACCTGCCTGTTGGAGAATGATTGTTTCTTTTTGCTACTTATCAGCATTTGGAAATCAATGAAAAATTCAAAGGGTCTGTCTAAAAGAAGGATGTGAATACATTTGCTTACATGTGAGGTGAAAAATGAGCAGAGGTAACAACTTGCTGGTATCCCTTTCTGAAGAAATACCTTGAATCTTTGGAATTTGTTACCTGTCAGTTTAAATGTACTAGTGCAACTGTGGCTAGTGTAGTCAGTGTTCAATTGGCTTAAGTTTCTGTCACTGTAAGTACATTGGTTTTTCACACTGGCAGTGAGCAAACCTTGGACTTGGTGCCTAAATCCTATCATTTTGGGAAAATAAAATTCCTTTGATAATGTTACTTAAGTCTAATTAAATTTGTCTTAAAACTATTTACATGTAACATCATTTGTAAGCTTTAAAAACAGTGTGGCCTCATCAGTGGCTTTATTTAAATTGCTTAGGGCCTAATTCTGCCTTGTGCACTGAGCACATTGTCAACTTGCACACCGAGTGGTTTTACAAAATAATAGTCAGTGTTGTCTCTATGCTGCAGAGTGGGAGCAAGTTCCTAACCTATAGCTGCTCCAAATGTGCTTTCACTTGGGAAGTCCATTTTCTGATTTCTGTGCTGTGCAGTAGTTGTTCATATTTGGTACTGTCTGATAACAGCAGCACTTATTTTGGGGAATGGAAAATTTGAGGTTGTTCCTGTGCTTCTTGCCTTTCCCTGAAAATATAGTAGACAACAGCTTTAGACTGAGAACAACTGAGCCCTCAGTAATAGAAACACTTACACCACTGTTGCTACCTGCCTCTGAGGCAGGGTAGCTGAGGTTCCTGTTAATAAAACCCTAGGGATGATTAGAGTGAAGTGACACTGAATGACAAGTGTATATGTGAGGCTGATTGATGTTAAGACAATTTAATTGCAGCACAGGAGGTGTGTGGCCATTTTGGTTCTTTTCTATAAAAGTATAAAAATATCATGAAGAAAACATGAAAGAAAGGGAAAGAAAGAGAAGGAAAGGGTAAGAGTAGGTAGTGGAGAGGGAATGTGTCACCACCCATGGATCCAGTGACAAGACTTGGTCGTTACTGTTTTGCTGTAGCAATGGTTGCGGTGTTGATCTGTTGAGGGTCGGTGCACATGAAACCAAATGTTTGTTGGGTTATATACATTCAAGTTGTCATGGGAATGCCTAGACCCCTCCCCAGGGAGGGTATTCTTCATGTCTGATGCAACACTATGGGGCAGGCAGAGTTTCCTGATGGAGTGTCTGGAAGGCATCAGGAGGTGCTGTGGGGTCGCTGGTGGTCTCGGTCCCCCTTTGTTGGTCTTGCTCTCCCCTTGGCCCTGCTTCTGCACTTGTGCTCTATGTTGTGGGGCCACTGTGGACCTGAACAGGAAAATTGCTTCCATAAAGATGCTGCTCTACCTTTGTACTACTCCTCTTTCCAGGGACATCCTCTTCTAAAATGAGTGGTCATCAGTGTTTGAGGCATAGCAGTGCATTAACTCATTGCTGTCCAGGTTTCTAAAATCATCCTTTCTCTTACCAAAGGGGGAATAAAAGCAACTATGTAGATGCAAAACAGTTCCACTGATGTGAATGTGATGGCCTTTCTCTAAAACTTTTCACTTCAGTTGTTAAAGAGTTGTAGCAGAAGAGAGATGGTTGAGCAGGCAGTTGGTCTTTACCCTTCCTGGCTAGGCAAGTGTCATGTGGGCAAAAGTATCTCCAAATATTGTCCTCTGATTGTGAAGGCAGTTCATAGAATGTGTAATAAAATCCATGTATTTGTGTAAAATGCACCTTTTACCAAGTACTCCTCAAATTACCTCGGTGGATGTGGGTTTACTTTGTTCCCTTGTCAAAAGGCAGTCTGGATTTACCATCAGCAGAGGCATATAATTAATGCTTTTCTATATAGTTTCTTTCCATAGGGATCGAGTCAGGGTTTCTGAGCGTGTGGGAGAGGCATAAATGCTCAGTGCTGGAAAAGTGCCAGTGCACAAAGGGAGAGCTGGAGCCTTTCATCTCGGGTCCATGGATTTTATTTTAAGGAGAGTTGGGGTTTAGCTCTTGTTCTGAGGTCTTTAGATCAGCAATTAAAAAACTAACATTATTTTCCGGAGGATAACTGGCAGGCATCAGAAGGTATTGCAATCACTAGCTGGCATCTTGCATGGTTCCCTTACTTCAGACTATTCCCTGGTTTATTTGGGATGATCCTGTCTTATTTTTTTGGTTGTGATGGGGGCTCTGTTCCTGGTGTGATCTCACTAGAAGGAAACCCCTGAACAATATCTCCACTTCCCTATGAAGGATCACAGAAACTTGGAGGAAACATTCCCTTTAATGTTCCAATTATGGGATACTGTCAGTTATGTTTATAAGATGATGCACATTTTATGTTACTCAAAAAGAGGCACTATTGACACTCGAAAGCTGTTGTTTAAAATCATGCAAAAAGTGCTTGCAATTTTTCAGTTGCAAAGTTTCAAAAGGAGGAAATCTCCCTAAGAACAAGATAACAGACAACAGTATCACCACATAAAAAAACTTCCATGCAGCTAAACAAAAATTCTCCCCCAAATCCCTGAACTGTATGTGCAACCCGCAATGGTGATAGAATTAAAGGAGCTACCACAGCCAGAGGATACAGAACTAGGCAAGTAGGAGTAATGTGAGTACTCAATGCTGCAGTGGAAAGAGGCAAAATGAGCAGTGTCTAGAAGTTGAAGTCCAGCCAATCAAGAACTTCGATGCATTAATTTTATGTAAAATATGATTATTTCCCGAAACAAACTTAAAAGGATAAGCTGTACGTTCTCTGTTAAGTGGTTTCAAATCAAATCTTAATTAATTTGAGCAACCAAACCAAGGATGGGAATTACTAATTGTTATTCTGCCAAAGAATAGTAAGGAATTTGATGAAATTATTTGAACCATATTTTGCATAAACTGAAAATAAAAACTGGCATTGAACATGGCTGTCTCTTATTTTCTGCTACCAGTTGGAGTAAATTGGATTTATAAAGTTGTGGTTATTTGCTTTAAGTGGCTCCCTGTGAAGAGATTTAGTGTTACATGCAGTTTCAGCTTGCCAGGGACCACATATGATTGACACAGTTAATCAAAGATCACGCTACTAATCCACACCAAACATAACACAGTTGAGAGAACTCAATTAAAACTTTTGTTCTCCAGTTGAAAAAATCAGCCATGTGGGAGCTAAGTATCTCAGGCTTACTTGTTTTGCTGGAGACCAGTCTTAATAAATTGCCTTATTTTGCTTCTGCAGTGCAATTTAGATACTCATAAATCAAAAGTCATGCTTTGCCACAGTACCACGCACAATCTCTTTGCATCTTTGGTTAATAACTTTGTCTAGAAAGTTTTAATGGTTGTGGATAAATGCTGAAAGAAAATGTCAAAAGTAAAAATAATTGGTATGGGGATGCTTAAAGAGATGCTTCACTAAGCCTGAGTATAAATACAGAAATTTAGAACTAAACTAGTAGTCCAACTATAGGTTCTCCCTCTTACTGTCATTCATTTTGAATTTTGTTAGTTTCCCTGAGCACCTTTATATCAAGGCTGTAGTGAAGCCATTATTGAGGACTGTAGATCTTTGACAGCTTGTACTTGGGGTACTGAAACTGCTTAATAAAAGACAACATTGAGAAGATTAAGAGCAAGGAGCTTATGAGTGAAAAGGCTCTCTATTTTGTAGGAAGTGGCTGATTAAAGAACAAGACAAAAACCCGACCAAACCCCTAACACATTCATTGCTACGTTTCAAATGCCTGAAAAGATGTTTCGTTTCTGATTTGCTCAGAATTTGGGGTGTGTGGTGTAGGAAGCTGCCAGGACGTGTGACAGGTCGCAGCAATGTTCAAGGTAGCCTTAAATTATCTGTTCTCATGTACAGCTGAGGCATAGGAGCAGCAGTAGGTGCTTGTTCTCAGGGAGGATTGTTGTTGTCTCATTGAATTGCTGACTGAGAACCAATTCAGCTCATAACACTCAGGGCATATGTAACATCACTTACAAGACTAAATCTTTTTCTTTGAGTCTTATGGCAATAAAATACTTGTATTAGTTAACTCCTTGATCCTGTCAAGTGTGGAGGATGTACACTGTTCTCTTCAAAAGGTGTTGATACTCTGTTAGTGCCTGAAAGGATTCCTCTGCAGGGATATGTGTTCTGGAGACTGAAATACTGAGTTTGACAATGTGTTGTGTTTCAGATTGAAAATATAATGGTTCACAACGTACAGATCTTCATTATACCCTCAGTCTTTGCCATTTGTTGCATTTAGTGATGATGTTTTTCAAGTGGTGTTATCTTCTCTTTTGCTGTTGACTAATTTCTTTGCTGTACTGCACTTGTTTTTGTTGTATGTGTTTTGCTCTGATATGCTTTTCTTGTACATCTTCACTGGTTGTTTAAAATGTTTGGCTTTTTGGTAATTTCTGTGGTTTTGCTATTTTTTTTTTTGTTTATAAAAGAAATTTTTCTTTTTTACCTAACAATTTAATTTACCTGGAATTTCTTCCCTATGTTATTATTTTTTTCAAATATTTGAGTTGCTGTGAATTGCTTTCATGCAGCTTGGTCTTTGTTTTTTCTGTTTCTATACCTAGTGTAGTCTTTCTAAAAGGATTTTTGCATTGTTTGACTTTTTCAGTGCATGAAGAATCAGTTTCAGATACTTTGCAGCTATTTGTTTTCATGATATGAGGCATTTTTTCTTTCATCTAGTGACAGCTAATTCTAGTTTCCAGTCAACAGTATAGTCTTAATATAGTCTTAGTATAGTCTTATGTGTCTTATGCTGTGATTAAAACCAACTGTTTTTATTTTATACACATGTTCTGCAAACCTTGTGTACATTTTTCTGACTACTTCTTTAGAATATTAACAGGTTGTGTTTATTTGAGCCCGTGAATCTTTCCCCAAGTTGGTGGCATCCACAAAAAGCTACTCCCTCCCTCCTCCCACTTGTATCTCTGCTCTCTTTGAACAGTGAAGTTCTTATCTCCTCCTTTCACACTCACTGATCCCTTGTTTTTTAAATATTTTGATGAAAGCTTTCATAAGCATCAGAATTCTCAGCTGTTAATATTTTTTAAAATTCCTTTTAAGGTGTAAACGTTTATTAATATTTCTCAGTATTTTTGAGGATGCATTCCTTCATGCTTCTGTTCTTTCTACTACAATTGCTGTTCTGTCTTCATGTGGCCAAAAATCCATTGTGATAACTCTGTTCTTGGCCACTTGAAAGACTTGTGGCATAGTTTTCTCTGTGTAATGCCATGTTTAGTCATATTATTATTTGTTTTATGAAGTCTTTACATCTATTTAGCCGTGGTAGATTCAGTATCTTTCCCTTCTGTGGCTTCATTCCTGTGATCCTCTGAGTGAGGATTCTGACCAACAGCCCTGTGCATGATGTTGCAAAGCTCACCAGTGTTTGATATATTACTCCATTGCTTGGGATGGTTGGTTTGTTTGAACTTGTTTTAACTTGGAAAGTGACTTTGTCTCATTTTGCCTAGAACTGAAATCTGCTTTTGTTTCATAAACAAAACTTGTGATTCAGTTGTTTGCTCCACCAGAAAATTATGCTACAAGTAGTGAGAATTTCAGGGTGGTTTTGGAGATAACGGTAGCTGAGTAATATCCCAGGTTTGTTGTGTGAGAGGGTTTTTTTTTTTCTTCAAGGTACAAAGACTTTCTGAGCGTGTGTAAATATCTCAAGGTTATTCTTTTCCATGCTGGCATACTAATTAACTGGCTTATATGTTACAAAAATAATCACGATAAATATAGGGCTTTTTTGTAAAAATAATGTAATTTTGTCTATGTCTCCAATACAGAGGACAGACCCACAGCTCCTTGCTCAGTTCTACTATGCTGATGAGGAACTAAATCAAGTAGCAGCTGAACTGGACAGTTTGGATGGAAGAAAAGACCCACAGAGATGTACACTGCTGGTCAACCAGTTTCGCTCTTGTCAGGTAGTGAAAATGGTTCCTTGCTGATATCACTGAGATTATTATGTACATTTCATTTATTATAATAATTAGCTCTTATTGTCAAATCCTTTTAAAATGAACCTTTGGTGGGTATTTGCCTGTCCTTACCTGAAAGGGTATATTTTTGAAAACACTATCCATGAACTTATTTGCTACATCTCATTTAAAAGTGTTGATACTTTCCCTTATATAAGAACACACATTGAACATTTTGTTTCCTTTAAATAACATAAGCGTTCAGAGCTTACTGAAGCATGAGAAATATTTCAAATATTTCAAAATTTTGAGCAGCAACAAATAGCTGTGTCATTTGTAGCTGCTCAGCTTTCATTAGGAAATGAATTACAGTCAGACAGCTTGTAGATTTGCTGTTATTTTCAGAAAGAATATTCTCTGCTTCATGGAAATAATACTGGAGAGGAAAGGAGCTACCAAGGAATGAAGCAGAAGAGGGTTTTTATCTGTAAATTACTTCAAAAGTATGAATCTGTTTCTAAGTTCCCGTGGTATAATACAGTTCACCTGCAAAAGAGATTTCTAACAACATCTGCTGAAATATGTCTGTTTTGAGCTAGACTTGAAGGGAGAGGAACCAGAGACCACAAAGACCAATTCAGCCAAGTCTAACTCTCAGTATACTTTCATGTTTTCCTGATTTGATTTATGTCCTGATTCTGGCTGGGATAGAGTTAATTTTCTTAGCTGGTACACTGTTGTGTTTCTGATTTAGAGTGAGAATAATGTTGATAAGACACCGATGTTTTAATGATTACTAAGTGTTCAAGGACTTTGCAGCTTCTCATACTGCCCTGACAGTGTGTAGGGTGGGGGAACACACAAGAAGTTGGGAGGAGACAAAACCAGGACAGCTGACCCAAAGTGGCCAGAGGATATCCCATACCACATAGCATCCTGCTCTGCATGTAAACTAGGGGGAAAGCTGTCTGGGGGCTGTTGCACAGGAATTGGCTGGGCATTGCTCAGCAGTTGGTGAGAAACCGTGTTGTGTATCACTTGCTTTGTATGTTATTATTGTTCTTACAGATCTTGTTGTTCCCTCCTTTTTTTAATCCTATTAAACTGTCCTAATCTCAGCTCATGAATTCTACCTGTTTTTTCCCTGATTCTCTCCCCCATCCTGCTGGGGTGAGGGGATTGATCAGAGCTGTGTAGTGTTTAGCTGCCTACCAGGTTAAACCATGACAGTTTATTAAGAAAAACAATTCAGAAACTACTGAGAAAATACAACTTTCCCTGTCACACTGTATGCCATTCTACATCAAGTTTTTCAACAATAAAAATTAATTTTTAGAGGCGGAAACTACTTTTGTGGTACACTTTGTACATGCATGAGTGTCTTGATATTTCTTTTCCCAGTCACACCCAAGAAAAAACTTTTAAGCCAAAGTGGGTTCAAATCCAGAGTACACCATGCCCAGGTGGTAGGAGGATTTCTGCACGAAAAGTAAACGCTTCCTGTCACCTCAGGGCAATTCTAAGTGGAAAGACCATAGTAATTAGGTTTCACTTACATCTTTGCCAAGTAAAAAATGGTATAGTTAAGTGTAAAGAATGGATTTTGATTCACCCCTGCTAGAATTTCTTCCTGTTACTACTAATAAAACATACCAAACTTCATTATGTGGAAAATTTTACCACTAATCAAGTTAAGAGGAGTTTCAAGAAAAGTGCCCTGATTGTCATAGGAAATGTTCACATTAAGTTAGCTGAGTCTGTTGAAAAAAGTCATGTGCTATGTGCTTGTTTGCAGGAAAACTGAATTTTAGAAGTGAAGTATTTTGAAGAGCACTTGGAGAAAGTGTTGGCAGCCAATGCATTGTTATGTCAGAAATAATTCTAATACTTCTGTCTGCTTTGAATATCTTCAGAGTTTTCTGCTGTACTGTCCCTAGAGAAAAATGGGGAGTTTAAGGGTTTACCAAACTGGAAGCTCTAAGTTTGGTAAGAGTAAAAATGCAGTGACTTGGAGGGAAAAAAAAATAGAGGTGAGAGTTACCTTGAAAGGTCACTGACTTTAGTCTTCCCTATGATGGATCAGTTGTATCTAAATCACTCTTCACAAATATTTACCTGATGTGTTCTTTGAAACCTCCAGAAATGGACGTTCCACAAACTTCCTAGTCAAATTCTTTCCAGACTGGCTTTTTTAGGAAAGATTTTCTGCTAATATAGGTGGATGAACAATATAATTGTGCAAGACAATCTCCTTGTTGGTTATTTTATCCCTGACAGTCACAACTTTTTTCCTGTTTCTCTGCAGATGCACAGGCTTACCAATTCATTTCTTGTAGTATGGGTGTGAGGAGCTGATCTGTTCAAAAAAGTAGCCTCTCTCAATGTTTCACCTGTAGGAATGCAAGAAGAGCAGACTCTGGGAGCACTTTGGTCAGTTTGTTTGGCGTGTTCTAGAGTGACCCACCACCTTGTGACTCTTAATACCTTCTGATGTCTGGTAATTTCTCTTCATTTGTCAAACAGATTGCTGCTACTGAAACAATCTGTTGCTAGAGCTGAAAGAAAAGATGGAGATTTTTTTTCCATGTAGCTATTTTTGTCATTTGTAATTCTCAAAGTTCTGCAGAATAGGTCAGATCATCATCAAATGTCATGTCAAAAATGGCTTTGCTAATTAGAACTTATTTTGTAGTACATTGCGTAAAGCAATGGTTTTGTTTTTTCTTTTTTCTTTGAAGAGTTTGTTCTGTAAATGCCAAATGAGGCAAGGAGCAGCATTTTAGTAAGTATCAGAATGTAGGTCTTTGCTAATCAGATATTGTATGGTAGGAGTAAAAATTGGTTTTAGTCTAAGGTATGGAGGGGTTTAAGAATGATGGGGAACTAAGAGCCAGCCCTGGGATCAAAATGGTTGTAGGGGAAGGTCATGCATGTGAAAGTAGGGTAGCAGCTGCAGTGTGATATCTGCAACAACAGCTATGCAATTCTGAGACCTTTTATTTAGAAATGTGCACTTTGTGCCTCTTCAAGCAGTGGTTTTGGAAAGTATCTTGTGACCACAGAACAGAGGCAACCGGAGTCCCAGTCTCTGCATGATTTTTTTTCCCATTTTGTCTTTGTTTTTCCCATGTAGTGTTAAGGTTTCCAGATTATTCCAAACTTTTACCTCCATGGATTTTAGAGAGGCATAGTATTTATAGTGACAAAGATTTCTAAAATCCCACGTTCTTCTGGCTTTTCATCTGTTTTTGGAATTGATTGTTCCTGGGTTGCTTCTTCTCAGATGGTTTACTGCAAGTGTCTGCTTGATTAGCAGATAATGTTTTGAAATTCTATTTTATCAGCTAGAGAAAGGAAGTGCCTTTCGTGTGAGTTTTTTGAAAGACCCACATGTCTTACAAACTGTGATTCATTTTGAAGAGAAGTTGGATATTAGGTTGGATCTTAACCATATCTAAAGAGCTAAGTTTTATGTCTTTGTCTCTATTTTCAAGTTAGGATAGTATTATTCAAGAGCTCCAAGTTTACTGTAGTGTGTGAAGAGATTCAGATCAACCAGAAAGTGACTGTCTAAAGGATGTAGTGCTTTATAGTGGACATACTTAGTTTTCTCTCTAACCTTGACTAATACTGCCAGTTTTGTTAAGTTGAAGGTGTGGTGCATTGTGGTGCTCTTGTGGATATATACACAATTTCAGTCTTCAGGACTGTTGATGCTTCCTTAGAAAAGAGCTGCAGCTCTGAATGTTGTCTGTCTTGCCATAGTGCTATTTGCTGATAAGAATCACACTGTGAACAGTAAATTAATGTTTTAAAATTTCTGAAGATCTTGCAGTGTGGATTTCAAACACTGTGGGTTGGCTGTGCAGCAAGATACTGAGTAGCATCTATCTGTGAGTAAGAATTGAAGTAATGGCTTTGTATTTTCACAACAATGTGATGTTGCACTGTTTTCCAGTTATAGTAGCCTATTATAAAAATGACATCCCTCGTTTTGCTTTGGTGTTTGCATGTCAGTGGTAAAATATTAGAAGAGTATAGCATATCTATCACTACAGTATCTTACCTGTTTAACAGAATAAAACACTTCTTTCTCTACTGATTTCTGTTCAAATTAACAGTAACTGAAGTGTGCAGAGATGCATGATGAAAAGCTATTTAAGCTTTTCTTAAATGAACAAAAGGGTAGGTAGAATGTCATACTTTGGTTTATTGAACTTGATTGATGCTAATAGAGGGGAAGTACTTTTTTCCTTAAGAAGACCATCCCTGCGTTAGCGAATCTTGAGTAATATGCAGCGCTGCTTCATCTGAAGGATTTCTTCCCTGCATCACAAATCACTGCAGTATTCTTGTATTGGTGGTATAATAAGGTGTCCCTTCCTATGCTACTCACATCTTCACATGGTAGTGAATTTCATAAGAAGTGATGGTACTTAATGTACACTTTTGAATTATTCACTTATGCATTTGTGATCATTCTCTAAATTAATTTGCTTTGATCACTGATGTTTTCACATTGATTAATATTTTGTTTCTTGAGCCAATAAACTGGTTTAAAACAAGTTCTCAGCTATTTAAATGGAGTTAGGTTTATTATTATCTATTGCAGAATTTCATTGGTTTTGTCTAAGAGTCAAGATTATAAAAGGCCCTTTGTTTTGAACCCAGAGATTTGTTAGGACTTGATAGGTAACATTGAACCTGTGTGTAAGTACTTCCCATTGTGAAAATATTTTCAGGATCATAGTATTTACTTGTTGTTTCAGTACACTCAGAATTATTTCTCTGTGTACAGTAGTGAGGTCTCAGAATAGCATATGAGTCAGTTCCCAGCATGGTTTTATCAACGTTATTCCTGCACATTGTGTCTCAGCAGTGTGTAACTTGATCTGCTGAAGTGCACTAGGAGGGAATTTGCCCGTTAGGACGCTGACCTGAAGCCAACCACAGAGTTGCCCAGCTCTGCTGCCCATTGCACTGAAACACAGAATAGTAAAATAGGGCTTCATAAGATTTGTGAAACATGACTCTTTCTGGCTCACTGGTAGGAGTGGTGGACACTGCATTGACTGGTAGCATGTTATACTGGCTTTCTGAGCCTGTCTTCATAGGCAAGGAGTTCCAGCCCTCTGATAATCTTTGTGGCCTCCTCTGGACCTGCTCCACAGGTCCATGTCTTTCCTCTTGAGGACCACATAGCTGGATGCAGTCTTCCAGGTGGGGTTCACAAGGGATTGGACTAGAGGGAGACAGTCGCATCCCTTGCCCGGCTGGTCATTCAGTTTTTCATCTAGCAATACCCCTAAAAGCCCTGTTCTACTCTCAATCTGCTCATCACCTAGTCCATATTGGTATTGAGGATTTCCCTGACATGGTGCAGGACCTTGCACTTGGACTTGTTGAATCGACTTGTAAATTTTGAGTAAGAAGAAAATACATACTCTTTTTCTTTGAAATATGCTTTTTGTGCATCTTAAAAGGTTAGAGATGTTATTTGCTTTCTGAAGATGGAAATGCATGGATAAGACATCTAAAAGGTGGGAAGCTCTTCATCTGGTATGGTTTACTTTCTTGTTGAAGCAGTGATAATGTTTGGTAACGGGTCACTTTAGGAAGTTGTTACCAATTTCAGCCTGATACAGGGAAACGAGTCCAGTTGTCTTACCTCAGCTTGTACCATGTTTGGGGCAGAATTCTATGATGTTTTTTCTTTAATTAAAAAAACCTCCGTAACACCAACAATAACAACAACAAAAAAGCTCCAGTAAAAACCTAATCCCAAAGAAACAAAACCCCCAAAACAACACTACCACATACAGTGTTCAGATCGTTGCGGGGTTTGCAAAATGCCTAGTAACATTTCCAGAGTGGAGGAGAGCCATGACTGAGCTGCAGTGAGTTCTGTCACAGAGCATACGTGGATTTTTGTGTAGTTGGAAATGGAAAGGATCTTCAGTGTGTGACATTTGAGTTTTTTAATTATATATATTTAAAAATAAATAAAAGTTGATGTAGCATGAAATGACAACACAGGTGGTAATCAATAATGCACAAGGGTGAAACTGAAGCTAGATTGACAAGTTGCTAAATAATGAAAGGGGAACTTATCTTTGTATACAAAACACAATTAATTTTTTATCAGTGAAAAAAGGGATGTAATTATGTTAAATGGTGCATGCTGGGGAAGCCATAGGTTGTTTCTAAAGGGACTGTGGTGCCAGGTTATACTGTGCCATCTGTTTGTGATGACCACATTCCTTGCATGCAAACTGCTGTGGGAACCACTGTCTTTGGTGGAAGATGAGGTAGTCATCCATATAAAACATGACTTAATAATAGGAGAGCAAGATTAATATTTTATCTGTACTTCAATTAGAACAGTATTTTTTTTGGTCACAAGTTTTACTCAAAAAATACAGCATTTTCTTCTTGGTGAGGAAGAACACAGCCATAGAAGGCTTTTCATTTCTGAGGTGTTGAAGTCTTCTAACATTCTGTTTTTTAAAAAAAAGATGTTGTTTCTTTTCCTAGTGCTTGATTATCTGCCCCAAATCATACTTGTTATAGAAAGAACGATTGATATGTTGGTACTTTGAATTAACTACTGGACCTGAGACACACTGCTGTAATTCCCAGAGCATTTGAAGGCTAAATGAGGACAGTGGAGCCAGGTCATTTTAAGCCTGACTCTTCTCAGCAGTTGTGAAGTATGAGACTACAAGAGATCCAGTTGTGTAGGAATTAATGTAATGTGACGTGACTGACTATCAGGGGCTCTATAGTTCTTGCACAGGCCCCAGCAGTGCCATCAGAGGATTGCTGTCAGCTCTGCTGCAGTGTGATTTGCGAAACTTTAAATTTTTTCGTTTTACTGTTGCAAACAAGGATAAATTCTACTATCAGCCACTGAATTGTTTATGTAGTCTCATGACTTAAATATGCTGCAATTTGCCTTTGTTCCTCCATATGCACATGGTAGCAGCATGTTAGCAAGATGAAAAATATCTGCAAATTATTTATTTGGTGAGGTTTCTGTACTTGGGGATTAAGTCTATTTTCTTCTGTTAGAAGCTTTTACACTTAATCATATAAGAAAATCCCTTTCGTTTATTTATTTTTTCTTTAATGCTGGGGAAGTATGATAAGAAAGACAAGAAGGCAAGTTATTAATTTATAAGACAGTTCTTAGCAGTGGAATTTAATTTTCATTGTGACCTTAGCATACTTGAAAGTTAAAGGCTGGTTTTTTTAATATGAAATAATTCATTTCATGGGAATGGATTATGATGAAGAATATTTTATGGAATATTGTGCAACTTTGTTTTCTTGTGTGTCAGACTGTCATAAGCAGGTTTTCATTAAACAAAATCATAAAATTATAGAGTGGAATATCCTGAGTTGTAAGGGACCCACAAGGATCATTGAAGTCCAACTCCTGGCTTAGGATATCCCCAAGAATCACATCACTTTTGCCCGTGATGCTGTATTTCTGGTACTCGGCCACAGCTTTGATCTCGTCTTGCTGGCTCCTCGTGCTCTGCCTTTGGATGAAATCCTTTAGGTATTTATCTACATAGATAGCTACCTACATTAAACTTTGGACACAACATATTAGAAGGAGGGATTGCAAAATATTTTGGAGTTTGAGAGAACAGATTCATTTCAGACTGCCCTATTGTTGCTATTAGTGTATAATTTTACAATAAGCTACTAATTGGTGATGGTAAGAAAATAAATTGTTACCCCTTAGGTAGTTTGTTCAGTCATTGTAACGTGATAACTAGACATAGAAGGAGAAGCTTAAATAGTTCAGTCATAACTCCAAGTTCCTTTTCTGGTGTAAAGATGCACTGATTGTCTTCTGTCCCCAGCTTGTGCTTTGGAAAGAATTTGTGCTAACTCGTTGCCACACAACATAATGCAGGTTTTAAGACAGTAATTAAAAGAATTGCTCATTTTTTTAAAGTATGGCATGTATTAGCAAGCTAATATTGCTTCAAAGGATTTTGAAATGATTGATATGACAAAAGCTTGTGATAAGGACAAATTTGATGGTGGAGAACAGGCTTCCAATGGTAAGGCTTTGCACTACTTGCACACATGCAAAGTTCCCATTTTAAAGGCTTTGGGAAATATGTACTCCTGGAAATGAATGATGCAGAAAATGTGCTCTTGGTTAAGAAAGCTTGCCTTTCAGCTCGTACCACCTACTCTCTCCTGCTGGATTTCCATTTTGTACACAGTAGTGCTATTTTTTCAGTACCTGTAAAAGCACTGAGGTGAACAGCAGCAGTATTACCCCAAGTACGTGTTTTTCTCACACTGCAAAGCAAATAAAGCTAACTGCCTACGTAGTGGTACTGCTTCTTGCTCCATATTGCACAGAATGAAAAAGCCCAGAATTTAATTTAAAAACGTAGTGCTCTTGATACTACCCTGTGATGTACACAATATAAATTCTTAGGTTTGCCCTGAGAATACATTTTCAGTTCTCAAGAGTTCTCAAGGTTTCTGTGCCTGAAGATTACTTACGCAAATACCAAGCAACAGATATTTGTATTCTTTGATTTCTCAGTTGCCCTGGGGTATCTGTAACTACTGTTCAAGTTGTTGCTGTTCCACTTACATGGTGCTCATAATAAAACAGTGTAATAGTTCATGTAGAAGTGTTAAGTGATGAGCATCTTTAGGCTGCAAAGCTTGTTGAATTGATTTGTGCAACTGAGGCTCTGAGCTAAGCTGCCTTCTTGACGTAAGCTCTTGTGATTTTTGCCTTAGAATTGTTCTGATACTGTGAGAAGATCTTACGTTGGGTTTTTTTGGTGGGGTTTATTTTTTGTTTTCTTTTTAGGTCTGATGCAGACATAAACAAACAAGGATGAGGTCCTAGCAGGCTTGCAGAGTCATATCTGCTTTTGAATCACGTGATAACTGGGATTTGAAAGTATTTTCCATTTGCACACGTTCATACAAACCTCTGGCCTCACTGTCAGCCTTGTTTATTATTTGTACTATTGTCCTCCATAGGGATTTTGCAAATTTGATCGTAAAATAATTTAACCCTGTAGCTGGAATGTGACAAGTTCTCTCAGTAGATCTAATTAATATATTTGTGGTTGTCTGGCTTATTCTGCAATGCAAATAAGAGGCTAGAAGTAAATAATATTTTATGATTGAGAAAAGAAAATTGTGAGGGCCCTCCTCAAGAAGGAGGGCAGCATGATGTCGATGTAAATTTTTAGGAGAACCTTAAGTCACTCGTTTAAAATAGACAGTAGAAATGATCTGATGCTTGAACACTCTGTTAGAGTAAAGGCCTTCAGAGATTTGGACTCTGCAGTTTTGAGTTGAACTACTGTTGCCTATAACTCTTTATTGGTGGTATAATTCCACATTGACCTTTCTTTGTCTTTTGTCTACATCTGCACAACTTCAATATAACTCTCAATTAATCCTGTAATCAGTGAAATCAGATTTTTCATTGTTTTTTAATGCTTAAATGGCACCAAAAAAGGACTGTCGTGGTTTAACCCCAGCCAGACACTGAACAACACACAGCCGATTCCTCACTCCCCTACCAGTGGGATGGGGGAGAGAATCAGAAGGGTAAAAGCTAGAAAAACTCATGGGTTGAGATAAAGACAGTTTAATAGAGAAAGCACAAGCTGCACACACAACCCAAGCAAAACCAAGAATGAATTCACTGCTTCCCATGGGCAGGAGGTGTTCAGCATCTCCAGGAGAGCAGGGACCATCACGCATAACGGTTCCTTGGGAAGATAAACGCCACCACTCCAAACATTCCCCCTTCCTCCTTCTTCCTCCCACTTTATATACTGAGCATGATGTCCTATGGTATGGAATATCCCTTTGGTCAGTTTGGGTCACCTGTCCCAGCTGTGTTTTCTTCCAGTCTCCCATACACCCCCAACTTCCTCACCAGTGTGGCAGTATGGAAAACAGCAAAGTCCTTGGCTCTGTGTGAGCTCTGCTCAGCAACAACAAAAACATCTCTGCATTTTCAACCCTGTGTCCAGCACAAATCCTAAACATAGCCCCATGCTAGCCGCTGTGAAGAAAGGTAGCTCCTCTTCAGCCCAAACCAGCACATGTGTGTTCTTTCCTTCCTAGCAGGTAAAGGCTTTTAAATCTACCACTGCTGGGGATTGCTATTGCTGGGTCTATAACTGTATTGATGGAAATGCATAGAGTGATTTCAGAAGAAAATATTTATGTAGATTTGAGAGGTTTTGGTCAGAGTCCTGTGATAGCTTTAGCAGCTGTGCATGTGGATTGCCCAGTCTTTGATTCCAGCAAGCCCTTGTGCACTCAATAGAAATGTTAGAAACATTTTCGTTTGAGGTAATCTCTTAGCTTTATTGCTTGGCTGTGTAGGTGAGTATGGGCAAACAAGGTAAATAATTTTTGATGTTTATAAAAAAAGCCTAAACACGCACAAATGTGTAATCCTGTGTTATCACACATAGTTCCTTAGGTATTATTTCATGGTCCATTGGCAGGGTCAATTTAAAAGTTTTCTATTCCAGGTTTACCCTACGCTTGATCCTATCCCTACACTTTAGCATGGCACCCCTCAAAGCACAGCTTCCCATTAGTTTAAACTTCTAAGAGACCGTGCTGCCTTCAAAAGAGGTGACATCATCTATCCTTACTTCCAGTGTCCATCTGTGTGTGTGCCAGAAACCTGGCTTGTGTTCCAGCAGGGAGTGCATGGGGTAGGTGGGATCACCTGGAAGTTTGGTTTTAGAGGAGGCTTTGGTGAGGTCACACTCTCAGCCAAACGGTCCTGTCGATTCACTGTGTATGTGGGTGCCTGATGGCATGAAAGTGCTGACATGCAGCTGGAGAAACATCTGCACATGGACGTGGAGAGAGTGCTGGGTGTATAGATCCTTATCCATGGCCAGTTTAAATCAGCTGTGGTCAGCTTTACACTTCTAGGAAGCACTTCTTCAGCTGTACTGACACACGTATTTGCTGTGCTGGTGCATGGATTTGCAGAGTCATTCTGTGAACTTGAGCAGTGAAATGACCTGGGTTACTGTGGATCAGTGCACTGAAACCATTCACACGTGCCCCTGGTACAAGTGTGCTGAGAGTACTGGTGAGACAGCCTGTGACAGCCCAGAGGTGGGGACAAAAGCTGCAAAGTAGGTGAGATAAGGTTCTCAAGTTGGCCATGCTACCAAACGCTGACACTGCAAAATGTCCTGACGCCGTTTGCTGTCAGTCTGCGATGAAAAGTGGCTTCCTGTTTCAGGTGTAAAAGAAACTTATCTGAAGGTGTCTCCTATTGCCTGATAAGTTTAAGTGGTATGAGAATAAGAAGCCTCTAGGGGGGACAAAAATACACCGTTTCTTTCTGTGCTTTATCTGGATTGTATCCACGCTGAAGAGAAGCAGATTTTACAAAGGAAGTCAGCATTAATGAGCATCCCTTGATGAAGAAGGTATCTGTGAAGAACTGTTAAAGAACTCAGAAGACAGTGCCATAGTGGATTAGCAGTGAGTTCTCTAAGAAATACTAATTGTATCATTAACATTCTTGACAAGAGCAAAGTGGGAGGATGTACCATAATCGCTGTGAGCAGTGAGGCAGTTCAGAGGTGTGATGTTTTCATGTTTGATTGCATCTGTCCATTGAAGAACATTCTCTTGTAGAATTAGGCAGAAATAGATCTCATTAAAGCAAACAAATTAGCCAAAACTGTAAGAAACTCCCTGTTGGCTTCCGAAACCTAATGATTGGTTAAAAGTTGGCAAGAGTCTATTCCTGATGTTACTTTGTTAATTGATATAAAGGTTAAACAGTGTGGATTGAACCAAGAGTACTTCTAGCTAAAGTAATGGCCAAGTCTTTCTTGCTGCTTAATTTGCAACTCTGGTGACATTATGTTAGTGGAGGTCAGTGAAGGAGACAGCAGGGTAATTACTGAGATCGAGGGAAGAAGTTCACAGAAAGACACCTAAATGTTCCAGAAGTTTAGAAACTGTAGTAGACAAAGATATTTTTGAACGGTAGAGGGAAAAGTCAGAACCAATAGCAGACTCTCTCCAACCCATTCAGTTGTCCTGGAACACTTGGGTGTTACTCATTGATCTGTGGTGAGGCAATCATGCTTGTTTTCTGAATCGTATCTGTTTGTGAGGCTTTTTCTGGAACATAACAGAACAGGTGGACTCGAGAAAAATCCTCCAAAGTTCTATTTTTAAGAGACTTGATGCAGAGGTAGGAAAGCAGAAACTTGTGCCAGAAGGATTAAGCAGTTGACTAACAGGAGAGTGAGCTAAGCCTTATTCAAAGAAATTTTTTCTCTTTTGTACAATGTCTTTCAATTTAATTTAGGTGGGGAGAGTGCTAGTTTAGAAAAGAAAGCGAAACTGAGAAGAGACTTTCTAAAGTGATGTCAAGATTAAGCTTCAATCCGAGACAACGCACATTTCTACTGTACTTTTTTATCTGTCACAATAGAGCTTGTGAATCTGGGTGTCTTTGCTCTAGGGTTTCATCTCCAGCTCTGTTGTTTTATAACTGATTGCAACATTTGTGGTTTCATTACTCCTAGTAATGATTACTTGTGTGAGTTGTGTTCCTTTGCTCCAACAGATGTCTTCTCTGCTGCCTGACATCTTCAAACAGTTGGTGTCAGGTACCTGTTTGCTATTTGGGTATGTCATTGAGTGAAAGCTTATAACATTTATTTTGAAAACAGGCAGAGTTGTCAACCCTTTCATATGTTTTTACCATACTTTACTGTGAATCAAGGCAATGAACTTGAGTATAATTGTTCTAAATACACTAAGTAACCCATAAGTATCAAAAGATTTGTTTTTTTTTGTATCTGTTGGACTCAGGCTACAAATACAGATTTTAAATTTACCTTTTCCTCCATAGTAATGTTAAGTGATCAGCAGAATGTTGTAGTTGGGTAGAAAACAAATGTGCAGCAATAAATGTTTCTGATCAGTCAAGAAATTAATTGTGTCTTCTTAAAATTTCCATTTAACAGCTTTTCTTCATCATTGTGGGGAAACTTTTGGTCACTATAGAATAATTAGCATGCTGGCTAGAAAATATAAAATGCTTATCTGTAACTTGAACCATCAGTACAACTCCATCAAATAACAGGAATTTTATTTTTTTTCTGCATTTCGTATTTGATCTTATGTAGGGAGTGATTAATAGAGTAAGATACTTTTTCTTTGAAAATAGGATCCTAATAGTGTTTAGTACTGTAGTATTATATAGTAGTTTCCCATGTTAACAAGTTTTTTCATGTGTTTCCAATTGCTCATATGGATCAAATAGGTCATTCTGAGAAACTGCCTGTTATCTAAGACTATTGACAGCGTGGATTGAAAATGCTGTGCACTGCAGGTCAGGGAATTAATTTGCAGCAGAGAACTGTAGGGAGGAAAGCTGGCTCCAAGCCAGCTCAGCACTGTATGTGTTGGGGATGCAGAATGGTTTCACTGCAGTAGGGGAAGGCAAAGGGAAGGTGGCAGTAATTCATGATTACATCTCCCCCTTTCTGCCCTTTGTGAATGGGGATTCCTCTTTGGTTTACTCAGAGTCGTCCTTGCTGGGCTGTGGCAATGCAGAATTTAAATTGCTAGAGATCCAAGCTGCCTTCTCATGGTGAGTTTTGGTACTATTCTACAGTGGGCTAGGTTAAACTAGGAGCTACTTCCCAAAGGTCATACATAGAAAAATCTTAAGTTACTTTTGGAAAGTGGAGCATCAAGTGCTGCTCCCTCAGTGAGTGCAGATGACACCAAGCTGGGCAGGAGTGTTGATCTGTTGGAGGGCAGGAAGTCTCTGCAAAGGCTGAGGAAGCTGGGGTTGTTTAGCCTAGAGAAAAGAAGATTGGGTGGGGGAGCACCTTATCGCTCTCCACAACTACTGAAAGGAGGTTGTAGCAAGGTCAGTGTCTTCATCCAAGTAATAAGTGATTGGACAAGAGGAAATGGGCTCAAGTTGTACCAGGGAGGTTTAGCTTGGGTATTAGGAAAACTTCCTCCGTGGAAAGGGTTGTCAGGTATTGGAACAGGCTGCCCAGGGCAGTGGCTGAGTCATCATCCCTGGGGGAATTTAAAAGGCTGTAGATGTGGCACTTAGGGACATGGTTCAGCGGTGGACTTGGCAGTGCTGGGTTAATGGTTGGACTTGATGTTCTGGAAGGTCTTTTCCCGCCTAAGTGCTTCTGTGGGGCTGTGTTGCCAATGGGTAATGATCAGTTAGCTGATGAGGCAAAAAGAGTCTGAAAGCACAGCCTTGGGGAGCTGTGCAAGGTGGACTGGAGGGAAAGCCATGGAGCTCTGCTGTCTGGAGAGACTTTGGATCTCTCGTGTGAAACAGCAGTCTGGGTTGTGAAGCCAGGACTTCTGTGTGTCCTTTGAAATCCTGTTTGTTAAATCAGAGGGTATGACATCTGATTATTGGTTTCTTCTGTAATAAAAAGCTGAATACTAGCTAATTGCTTTAATTACAAAAACATCTTCCTTTATGTCTGGCATTAATTTGTGTTCATCAGTGGCTTCTGTTTGTCATAACGTGATGTTGTAGGTGTTCTGCCACTTACATCAAGCCAGAAGAAGCAACAAAAAATGTGATGGTCATATTTAAACAAAGAGGCTGAAATACCATTTATGAAGCTTATGGTGTTATTATCACAGACTGTGTTGCCTTGGCTAGATTTTACTGATAATTCAGAAAATGGATATTGAAGAGGTACTGAGGAGCACAGGAAGCTGTCTTCCTTTGAAGAAGTCTCGTAAAAGTCTTCAGGAAAGTCATATTAAATTAAATCATGTGGAAGAGCAGCAGAAATTTTTATCAAGGACATATACAAAAGGGTAGATAAGTCTTTTATTGATCTAAACATACATTTCATACTTTAAGCAAGACTAATTTATTGGCTTTTTTTTTTGGTACCTATTCTGGAAGCTAATGCAGCAGTTGCTGTTAGCTTTATGCTTTGATTATTGAATATATGGCCAATTACAGCTGGGACAAAAATAAACCAACTTTTTGTCCTCTCTTGTGGCTAACTACATACATTGCCTCACTGCCACTCATTATCTTTCCTATCAAAATGAAATGTAAGTGCTCTCTGTTTTGTGAAGCACTGAGCTGTGTTTTCCAGGAAATGAAGAGGTTGGAGTAAATCCCAAAGCAGAATCTCTGCAGTGGTTGCCTGTTGTGCTGCTGTAAAGCCTCAACAGAGCATCTCAAACAAAACTCTGCACATCCTGGTATGCAAATAAACCAAAAGATAATAGATAAAGCCACCAAAGGATACATTAAAATCCAGAGGCTTTTATGTAGAAAGATGGATCAAGTGAAAGATCTACTACTTCAATTCTAACTAATTGATTTCTGTTGCTTAAATTAGAGCAAAATTTCAATGCCATCATGTATCCAAGCCCATTCGTTCTTAGCTTACAAAGCAGAATACTGTAATTAACTAAATTGAATGTTTCTTGAAGCTCTTCTAAAGAAAAGACTAATTTGCTTACAATGCATTGGGTAGTCTGTCGAAATTGGCTGGCAAACTTCCAGTCTCAAAGCAGCTGAGATTTGAAATTATTATGGGAGCAAATATTCCAGATTTGTTATTTAGGTTTCTCTGCTTTGGGTGTCATAAAAGGAATGGAAGAGGGAAGGGAAGTGATGGAACATTGCTGGGTTTTGGGTGGGTTTTTCTTTTCTGTAGTGTAAAATAAACTCTGTAGAACAACAGAGAATTTGGGAAATTGCACATTTTGAAAAAGCGAAACCAATTCACTTTGTAGAAATCTTGCAGGATTCATAAACTACATAGCAGAGTTCCATCAACTGTTCTTACCATAATCTTCCAGTATCCCTGCTAGACTATGCAGGAAAGATGGTCATCTTGTTAACTGACTGTTTCACTTAGCTCTTTGGCAGAATCACTAGATACCTATATGAAGCCAGCTAATGTTTTACAAACAGCTGCCACTGGAGATGGAGCTATTGTGATTTATCTCCATTGGGAAGTGTGTGTTAAAATTCTAATGACCTATGGTTTAACTCATTAGTCCTGCACAAGTTAAAAATAATGTTTTGTTTTGTTCTGAAAAAAACCTCAACTGACTCAGTTTGGCATATGTGTAGATGTGTTGGTAGATCTTGGGTGTTCTGGAACAGAAGCATCTGCAGATTGAGGCATGTTAAAGAAATGAGGAAGAATATTAAATGTCATTTAGGTGGTAAACAAGTGATATACTGAAAAACTAGTGTTAGTGTAAAAAGTTGAATTATCTCCATTGTATCTTTTCCCCTTTAGCTGCAATATTTGATTTCAGTGCATTAATGTATAAAATTACATGATGCTTATAACAGTTATCTCCTGAGATGACTAAGACAGAATGTTAGTACTTTTTAACAGGTGTAATGATTAGAAAAACGCAACAGAAATGTGGAGCAGTTGCTTTACGTGGTGTGAGTCCTCTTGTTTTACTCCATTTGCATTAAATGTTCTCTGATATATCAGGAGTTTTGAGTATGCTTATAGCTGATTATAAAAGGGGAATTCAATCTGTCTTGTAGCTGCTGTCAAATAAGATTCCATTTGAAAAATAATCCGTTAAAATAAAATAAAATTCAGGGAGGAAAGCTTTTCCATATAGGTCTCATCCTATTCTGTGTAGCTTTCTAGAGAAAAAGCAAGAGAGAAATTGTATTTCCCCATGTTCAGGTTTGGTGGGAAGTAAAATAAATTGGAATATCATGTCCTAAAATAAAATGTGACTGAATTATTTAAAATCTGATATAATCAGATTCTAATAGAATTCTTCTCAGTGCTTTACTATTTCTTTGTATTTCCTCAAACTTTTGTAAAATTTATCTGGTGGGGTTACTTTTTAGCAGGTGTTTAAAAAGTCTTTGTCAGCTTTTATCAGTTCTCTGAAAACAGGAATCTGACTTTTTCTTCCTAATGAAAAAGACCAACCTGTACTGCTTTGAGGGTAAAGTGGGAGCTACAGGCAAAACACTTGGTCTCAAAATACATCAGTAATAACTAATTTAAAGCACATCATGAGTGACTCATGCCCTTCTACAATTTAAATGTTTTTATCCTCAGTTTCATTCTTTGCTTTGTCACTTTGTGTAAGAACTAAGTAGTTTAGGAGTTGTTTTTCCTATGGGACCTACTTGCAAACTAGTTTGATTCCTCAGCTAGGTCTAGCAAAATAAGGATGAGAGAAGGTTTCTCAATACCAGGAATTAAGAAATGGAAGGAAGGAGAACAGGAGACTTCCTATTAGTCTGTTTTTCTCACCCTGAAGTGTCTTACTAATTTGCATGTGATTGCTTGACTCTTTCCATTTTATCCTGGAGGGAGCAAGTGGTGGCAGTGAGCTTTGGCCAGTGGTTCAGGATGCTGCTGCTGCTGCTGAAACAGGGCATGGGCATCTTTGCTCTGTTCTGTTGTCTTTCAGGATTTGAACTTAGGTTCTCCTTGCAGTTACACTAGGGAATATTGTGAGGTTGGTTTTCCTCTCAAATTCTACAATGGATATCTCTTTGGATTCCTAGGGATCCTAGTGTCCCACTAATCCTGGCAGTACAGTAGACCCAGCAGAGTGGGATGCATCTCTAAAATGAAGCATTTTGTGTCAGTGAATCTAGCTTTCTTTTCTTGTCACTTCTTGTACCTCCTGGCTGTGGTCTGTGTTGTGATGCTGTGGAGGGGCTATAGGGCATTTGGTTTTCAGATTCATTTTTAGAGGAGATAATTGTATATTATATGTACCAGTGTATTTTTAATGTATGGGTTACTGTTTGTTTTTAACAACTTTATTGAAATGAAACATGTTATCTCATAACAACCTTGCAAAAAATACTTCAATGTGAAAATGTTTTAGTTGTTAACACATCAAGTACTTTCTATCAATGTGTAATAAATGTTGGCAGTGGTTAATTGTTTCATTTATTTTGGATGAAGACAGCTATGGTTTTGGCATTAAGGTTAAGATTATTTTGTGGCAACAGCAGTTGCAGCAGTCAGAGCAAAAATTACAGAAAATACGAATCTTTTTTTGTAGGTAAAGGAAGTTTAGTCTTTCTCAGTGGGGAACATAGTAAAGGGGCAAGTTTCTTCAAAATTCCTGTTTTCTATTGTTGTTTACATGCAGAGGAAAATACAACAGTCAAATGTAAATTTAAAGCAATTCTGTCTGTTAAACATTCTTGTACAGACAGATTTGGTTGCATTTGTTTGAAAAATATTTTAAACAGATCATGAATTCTGTAAATAGTGGAAGTAGCATGAAACAGACAAAACATCTTTAATGAAAGCACTCAGCCTTTTTCATGCTCTCAATCTACCTTTATTATGTTAATCAAATTCCACGCAGTTCCCAGCAGGGGGTTGTGAAAATGATCTTTTCAAATAAATGAATACAGATTATTTACTGCATATCAAAAAACTGGTTATAGGGCTTTGATCGTTGTCCTGGTGCTGATGGAGATCACAGCAGTTATTAAGACTTTAGCTTATCCTCCTGGATGTCTGGTGGATGGGATGGCACTAGGTGTGCCAACCCTTGCCCACTGGGGTCTCAAGCATGGAAACTGCCTGCTCTAGATTCCCAGAATGTGTTTAAGTGTATTCCACCACAATGGTCCCAATATAACACCATTTTTAGCAGCTCCTGGGTGCTTTGTCAGATGCTCTTTCTGGGAGTAATGGAAGTACATATCATTGGAGCTGGTGAGAGGAAATGAGAGAAGTCTAATTTACTTGCATTTTAGTTTTTTACTGGTATGTTACAGATAAATGGCTGGAGGTAACAAGCTCTTTAAATCATGTCTTCTCATCAGAACTCCCACTCATGCAGTCAATGTTAAGTGCAATTAATCTGAGAAACAGTCTGGAGGAAAACTAGAAAGAGTGAAGTCTGCTGCTCTTCTTTCTGTGTGTTATTCTCCTCTGTTTTCTCTGTGTGTGTGAAGACCATGAGAGCCAAATACTGCATTTTCCATCTCTTAATTAGTGATGCTTCACTAATAAATTTTATTAAAAGTTAGAAATAATGTTGAGAGATCTGTGGGAACAGCATATATGCTATCCTGTATTTCGTTTCAGGATAATGTTTTGAACATCATAAATCAGATCATGGATGAATGCATTCCACACGAACGGGCCAACCGAGACTTCTGCGTTAAGTTTCCGGAGGAAATACGTCATGACAACCTTGCAGGACAGCTCTGGTTTGGAGCAGAGGTAAGGCTCTCATGTTTCTGTTACTTGGGTTTAATAGGCTTTTTTTGGTGACACAAAGCCCCATTTACATCTTGAGACTTTTCAGAAATTGGTATGTGTAATTACAGAGCAAAGTAAGTATCTGTGAGAATTGGCTTTGTGTGCTAGGAGGATTCTTCAGCTGTGCTTTTGGTGGGGCTAACAGCATACCAGTTCATTTTCATACTTGTGTGCTGTCATTATGACCACCTCTTAAAAACTATTCTTTTGTGAGTTAGCATCTGATTTAATATCCTTGATTTTTATGGAGTTTTATCCTGATGGGCCATCTTATGTCTCATGATTTGAAAGTCTTAGAACAAATAAAAATATATTAGGGAATTCTATCAGGATAAAAGTTCCTCTTCAAGAAATATAAGTGTATGCTGTCACTTTATTTTAATGGCTGTTATGCTATAACTCATACTAAATATATGTAACTGAGCTGTCATTTGTTGCACATAACTCACTTGTTTCATGTGTATTCTAAAAATATAATGGCTCCTGTGCAAAAGACTAAAGTCTGCTTTTCTGTTCTGAACTGGTTTCTCTCAGACTTCTACAGCAACATGTAGGAACAAGGGATTTTTGTAGTGAATAAGCTTTCATTATTTTAAACAAGAGAAGCCTGAAGTGTCAGGAAAAAAAAGGATGTGATATGTAAGATATTTATTCATTAGTACTGATGTCCGTTGGCTAGGAAAAAATAATCATTGTGGAATCTTTGGTGATAAAACTTAATGTCTTCAGTTCTAGTGGCCTGAGGGTGACTTAAGACACTATATGGATTTGTTGAGACTTGAGGGGGGAGTAGACTAGACATCCCACCACACAGCAGCATGTTGTGGTGGTGTTTTCAGTGTTGCCTCTCTTGTATTTGAAGCAATCCTTGGGCTCCTGTTATTATCCATTCTTTTCTCTACCAGTTTCTCCCTTCCTTTTTAAGTGCCTGCCCTCCATCAAGAGTTCCTATCTTATTCAGTCCAATATGCCTCCATGTGTTCTACTTCTGAAACTTGCTTTGACTGTTGTTAATTGTAGACTCCTCTGAGTCAGGGAAGTCTCAGATAGAATTTACAAAATTAATTTGGTATGTCGATGCTTTGTAATCCTGTCCTCAGCAAAAAACACAGCAGTTTCTCTTCCCAGTATCATGTAACCTTCACTGCCATCATCCAGGTGGTGTGATGCCATGCTGTGTTTTAAACTGATGAGCATGTGCCATGTTGGCTTCATGGTGCTTACATGGTAGCTAGGTAGGAGAAGATTTTTGCAACCAGCCGTTGGGAATTCCTGTGAATCCCATTACCCTTTCTTACTCCAAGGGACTAAGAAAGCAGGATTACAGCAGCACACAAACAGGAAGAGTGCAGACAGTGTAATGGTTTGTTGCATTGTGGAAAATGCTTGAGGGAATAACTGAGGCAGTATTTTCTAACAAAAGTCTCCCTTTATTCATTTTTTGTGTTACATAAGCTAAAGCCTTCAGTCTTTCCAAATCTCAGTTTCACTGAGCAAATCAAACCATGAAACTGGAGAGATGTGTTGGTTTCAGAGCAGGTAACATATGCAGTGATGATGTAATGCTAACTCCTACTGCTGTAGACACTGTCCTCCTGTAAATTCGTGTGGCTGTGTGGACTGTTACGAGTGTGCACTTGTGTCCTTGCCAGTGCAATCACTCTGAGTTATCAGACTAAGAGTACCTATCAACAGGTATGACTTGCATTATCCATACTTCACCACAAGTACTACTTTGGCAGATTACAGGTAAGAACATGATCATCTCTGAGTGCCCTTAAAATACGAATGAGTGTATCAGGCTGCTGAGCAAGGGTTGGGATTGCAGGTCCCCCATACAGAGCTGCAGAAATACCTCCCCTCCACAGGAGTGCAGGTGAGAGGGGAGGGACACAGCTGCAAATAGAGATTCAGGGAAAGGACAAAGAAAAATTAGAGAATTTTGAGCTAGAACAACCTTCTATATTTTCAGTCAATAAAAATGTTTCCATTAATACAGCAAGAGTGATTTGTCTCAGTGCTCATTGTCTTCCAAATGAATCCAAAAAGGGATAGAGCCAGCAGTTGTTTTTTAAAGCAAGTTCTTTCAAAAGTTTTATTAATGTGTTACAGTAAAAATCTACTTGTAATGTCTTCGTCAGCTGGTCAGAGGGACTCAATGTATAATGCCTGGGGCAAGGAGTCTCTTAAATAGCTGCTTTCCAGACACTGAAAGGGAAGAATCACTGGGTGACCTGATTTTTATATTCTTTCCTGTTAAATATGTACAAGGCTTCTGTGGGAAGCAGGATATTGGTCTAACTGGATCCCTGTTCTGATAGCCAGTGTGACCAGTTTCTCTATAAAAGACATCACAACTGCAGAATTTCAGGTCTTTTTATAAGGAATAAATTTATTTTACAAAATCAAGTAGTCTAACCTGAATTGAAACAGTCCATGGATCACATCCCTCTTATGCAGGGAGTCCTAGTGTACATAGAGTATATATCCTGCCAATGCTTATTGCCTAAGTAGTGGCAGAATAGCTTTAAGTTGTTCTGTCAGTGCAGTTCAACCTCCCCCATTCTCATATCTCCCTGGCTGAACTGCTCCCTGACCTTTTCTGTTTGATGAAAAAGCTTATGACTCTTGACATACCAGTCTTGAGTCTTTCACTTATTTAATAATTTGCCATCAACTGGGGCTAAGTATTGCCCTTGTTCAAAAGATTAAATAGCACATCATGTGCTTTGGTTTGAGATATGAAAGTAACTTCGTAAAAACTAATACTTTATCTCTTCGTGTGTTTCATAGTGTTTGGCTGCTGGTTCAATTATTATGAATCGTGAAATTGAGAGTATGGCTATGAGGCCATTGGCCAAGGATCTGACCCGAAGCCTGGAGGAAGTCAGAAATATCATTCGTGACCAGGCCTTAAGGGATTTGAACCTCTACACAGAAAAAATGAAAGATTCACTCAAGCATTTCGATGTCCTTTTTGCTGAGTTTGAATTAAGGTAAAAGAGCTGAAGTAAATGTCTTGTGAGCAGTGGCTCAACCACTGCAGCTATTGTGTGGCATGTTGGCTTTTGGAAGTTGACTGTTTTGTTCTGGTTTTGTCTAATGCAAAAAGTATGTTGTGGGTTTTTTTAATCAAAGTATCTGAATTCTTCAGGAATTTATTGTATTGTTAGTGTTTTTCTTTCCAGTATAGCAATAATGAAAAGAAAACTAAATAGCTTTTCAGCAATCACTATTTGCTCTCTGCAACCAAACTATAATCTTTGATTTGCATACTGGCATATGGCATTCGAGGGAGATTTTCCAGCAGACAAAAGGAAACTATAAATCTCTTCCCTTAATGTTTTCTTTGTCAGAGGAAAGGCAACAAATAAATATTAAAAAAAGAAAAGAATGATAACAAATGTTCCAGAGACTATGAGGTTTTGTTCTCTTGTGCTTGGAAGTACAAGCAGGATGCACCCAGTGAATTTAAGAAGGCAAATTGAATTCTGATGAAGGAAGTGCTTTTACGCAAGCCATAATTAACCACAGGAACTCACTGATTTGAAAACTTGTGATTGAAAAATTACTTGGAGATTTATAGCAAAATTAAAAATAACTGCTTTTGGGGTGAGAAAAGTAACTGCTTTTTTCATCAAAGGTCACATTGACCAAGTCTTGCATTGTGCTTCATAGTTTAAGCATGTGTTAGATGCTCATGGTGTTGGCCATAGACAAGATAATGAGCAAGATTATCTATGGGTCTAATACAATACAGTCATTCCTGCCAGTAGCAGAACAGGTTCCTTAGAATTGGGTAGTCTTTTAAACTGTGCTTGGGAGTAACCTCTAGACTGTCTTGTCTCCCATTACTGTTTGCCTTCCTCAGTATTGATATTCTCTTGTATTAGTTTACTCAGGTAAGCAGGTTGGTTTTTTTCTGGTTAGAAAAATCATCATTATTCTGTTACACTGAAAAACCTTTTAATTGAAAATGTTGTCTAAAAAGTGGTTTTTAAGTGTAGTTTTGAGTGGAGTCACCGAAGACAATCAGTAACTGGTTCCTGGCAGTGCCTGTACAGTTTCTGGCCTGTCAGTACCAACTCTCTACATACAGCATTTTTCTTTACTGTTGTTCTGCAAACGACTTACCTTTCTGTGTTTCTTGTAGTCTAGAAATTACTGAATAAGTGATACTTTGACAGAAACCCATTTGACTTTTGCCAGTGTTTCTTACTCGCAAAAGCACTAATTCAACAAGGTAATTCCACATGGAAATGAAACCAAACTTTAAGTCTCCTAAATTTTTTCCTCTGGGTAACTAAATTTCACTAACATAGTATCAGGTAAAACCTTTTTAGATAGAATGTTTGGTTCAGTCAAGTGTTTTTCTTAAGGAAATGCAGAGTAAACTATTCTGGCTTCAAGATGCAGCAATAAAGATCCTTCTAGGACTAACCTCCCTGTGCCACACACTATAGAGTTTGATAGCTAAATGTGTGCAGTTATATTTCTAATTTACTACTGCGATCCACTGCCTCAGTCTGCAATGAGTAATTCCTCTGTATTTCTTACAGATTCTTACACTGTACAGTTTTTGTAGTGAGTACTGTCAAAATAAATACAAGACGGTACAGGAAAGGTTAGGCTTCTAAGATGATTTGTCCTAAGTTTGGTTTTATTGATAATCTAGTTTGTTAAAGGATGTAAATCAGTGGTATGTTACTATCTGATCTTTGTAGCTATGTGTCAGCCATGGTACCTGTGAAGTCTCCAAAAGAATATTATGTCCAGCAAGAGGTAATCGTTCTGTTCTGTGAGACTGTGGAGAGGTAAGTTAAGAACTAGATCTTAATTTCTGTGTTTAACTTTCCGTCTGAGCTTTTATAGAAACACTTTAACTGTAGTCTTGAAGAGTCATCGTAAAATACCAAGTATTTTGCTTTTCTAGTAAGTATCCAAGTACAAAGTTAAAAAGTATTAACTATGCTTGCCGGGCACAAACCCCACAAAAGTTAATAATTCAACTTCGCCTAGTTACAGGTGTGTACATGAGGACCAAGCATTTAAATCAGCTAAATCTGTTTAAGGCATCAAGACTTAATGAGATTTCATGCACAAATACATGGGCAGATGATTCAAATCATCAGTGAACCTCTAGTGATGATCATAAATAACTTGTAAAATTCTTAGAGCTTGAGTCTGTATGTATGAAGAGGTACTGACTAGAAAACCCAAACAATCCAGCAGTTCACGAGGTGTTTTAGAAGTATAAAGTGAGAAGAAAAGTGTGAATTTGGAATGTGCTGTGTTGAACCATTTGTTTTCTTCCCCTTTATGGCAGATTAACTAACCCAGAAGGTGGGCAGTAGAGTGGAACAGCAGGTGAAATATTCCCCTTTAGTGAGGTTTTGAGCAGTGCAGCACTGTTCTTAAAAGCAAACTAATGAAACATATTCTGAGTGGAATTATTAGACCTGGATTGACTGTAACATGTCCTTGGAATAAGTGTTGGGCTTACTGTCATGTTGCGAGAACTTGTGAAGTGGGACCCTGGGTCTGGTGTGGTCGAGCCTTTTGTTCAGGAATGAAGGAGTACAGAGCACACTGCTGCAATCTGTGCAAGATCAGAGGTGTTTCAGGCATTTTAAAGGACATGATTGCACTTCAAAGAAGGTCATGACATGTAGGAGGAATTACTTTCCATCAGAGAGCTACTGCATGTGCACATATTCAGTTACTACATACACACATCCAGTGGAGGCCACAAAGGTGGTTAGGGATCGGGAGCATCTCTTGCGTGACTGTGGGAGCTGGGCCTGTTTAGTCTAGAGAAGACTAAGAGGGTATCTCATCAGTGCATACAAATATCTCAAAGGTGTGTATCAAGAGGATAGTGCCTGACTCTTTTCAATGCTGTCTAGTGACAGGACAAGGAAAAATGGCCATAAACTAAAATACAGGAAGTTCTACCTCAACATGAGGAAGAATTTCTTTGCATGAAAGGTGGCAGAGCACTGAAACAAGCTGCCCAAGGAGGTCATGGGCTCTCCCTCTCTGGGGACATTCAAAACCCACCTGGACATGTTCCTGTATAACCTGCTCTAGGTGATCCCTCTTGTCAGTGGGGTTGGACTAGATTACTCCAGAGGTCCCTTCCAACCCTGGCTATTCTGTGTTTGCCCAGTAAGAGGGAAAAGATGATTTCTCAGTTGGAGCTTTGTATAATGTGGCAGTGAGCTATAGGAAGGAACAGGGCACAAGAATGTTCCATGCATTGGTGTGTCCATCTACTGCTGGTACCAAGCTGTGCTTGCTTTGTGGTCATGCTCTGTCCACCACCAGTAGTATTGGCCAGGCAAGTGCTGACAAGGAATATGAAAATGTTATTTCTGTTCTTTTGGGGCCCAAAAGCAGGACTAGTGTGCAGTTCGAAGTGTTACCTCAAGCAGAAGTTGGAGAAGAAATTTCAGGATGTTATGAAATGTATGAAGAAATCAAGAAATTATAAAGAAACCTAGAAAACATAGCCAAGTGAAAAATCTAAACAAATTGGGGTTTAGTCTAAAAAGGACTTAAAATACTCGGAAGTTATTCTAGGACAACACAGTGTCCCCCAAATATTAAGTCCTTAGGCTTCAATAATAGTCACTGTGTAGAACGGGGTTTGGTTTTGGTTTTTTAGCTTGTTTTGGAGGGTGGAGTGCTCGGGTTGGCCTAGATGATTAGAGCAACTTGTATTTGAAAATGAAACCAAATACTTTCCCCTATGACGTTAAAAATGTTTCTTTTAGTTGAAAAACTCTCAGCACCAGTGGTTTTCAGTATCAAGCTGAAGCTTGACATGAGATACTAAATAAAAAGGAAAAATGGCATAAAACTGATTTTGGTTTTGGATTACTGTAAAAGCTTAAAGTGTTTTAAAGGTGTTTTTCTTATAGTAATTTATTTCTTATAGTAGTTTTTCAAAGCAGAGACTAAAGCAGCCAGCTGTATACATAGTGCTTTAAATGGTACAAAAATAGTTAATGAGCTAAATGTATCAATTTGGTTTTGCCTATAACATTCTTTCTATTTTTTTTCTTAGTGAAATATGTTCATTGGGAGCTTGATCTTTTACTAAATAATTTTATTCTTCTGCTTAGAGCCTTAAGGCTTGGATACCTCACTCAAGATATGATAGATGACTATGAACCAGCTTTAATGTTTACAATTCCAAGATTAGCCATTGTGTGGTAAGTAATTTTTGTAACCACTCTCCATTCTGCCTCATTTAAAGGTTTACTGAAGAATTGAAAAACTGTGTTCAGAATTTTGACATGTTTTCTTTTACCTGAGTTTGCTTGTACTTTAAAAGAAATTCAAGAGGATTATGGTTTTTTTCTCAATCATTCATTCAGTTTCATGTAGACTATCAAGACCAAAAAAAAGATGGTAGATCTCTAAATATAGAAGGCAGGAACAATTGTTCAGACATCCTCCAGCAAAATCAAAAATTTTGACCATCCATTTTTGGAATTTCATATTGTCAGACATATTTTTTGAGCACATATTTTATGTCACTCAAAAATAGTATGACCTCAGGATACTAGTGTAAACCCAAAATTTTGTGTAAGAATTGCTTATTTTTCTCAGTGATTCTACATCCAAAAGGAATTATCATGATCAACTGCATTGGAGCCCCTGAATTAGGTTTAAATCTCTTCAAGGAAAGTATTAACATGTATAACTTTAGTGTATATTTGTGCCCTGCTTTACCCACTTAAGGCAACTAAATTATAACAGTGTTTTTGCTTCATGTAGTTTTTGCAATATTGAACAAATCAGATGCATTTTTCCTAATGATTCTTCATGATCTAGTAAGACAGCAGATTCTCTGGAGTAAAGCCAGCATATTTTTAATATTTTACCATTGTGAATGTTTTAAAGTTAGCTAGTATAAGTAGCATAATTGAGGGAAATAAGAAACCTCAGCTCCTGAGTGTAATACACTTCTCCGCAGGAAGTCCCTGTGGCCTGTTGTTCCTGTTAAATAGGATATTGTCTGTAACTGTTGTTCTGAAAATAATAACAGTAATAATCTGATTATAAAGATAAGAGGAATGTGAGAACTCAGTTTGAAGCTGCTGGAAGACACAATGAAGAACACATCATGAATAACTGGAAAACCAAAGGCTCTTAAGAAAATTGACCATGTCAGTCCAAATTACAAAGAAGGAGAGAGAAGGAAAAGAGAAAAAGTTTTAACTGCTCCTAATTATCCATTGATTTGAAAATAAATCACTGCCATGTAAAGTTTCACAGAAAAACTACACCATCCAGAGACAGTGTTTGGAAAAAATGCAAGCCTTTTATTTGGACTTTGAAAGGAGGATCCTTTCAAGACAGGATCCTGCTGCAAGACAGGTGCAACTTGCAGTTGTCAGGCTGTGACTCTGTCTTCTTGAGAAGGTTGGGTCTGGGGAAGAAGTGCTGGATCCCCTCAGTCCTCTAATGGCAAAGCTTTGAGAAATACTTTTCAGGGTCATTTTTGTCTGAAGTTTCTTTTCAGGTATCATGTTATCATACATGTTACACAGTGCATGTTGCCTGGTATTTCAAGAGGTGTCAGTGAACTTTGAACCTCATAGGAAACATTAAGACACACTTTCCCAGTTGTTCTTTCTTTCCATGCTACAGTTGTATTCAGGCTTTGATTCAGAAGTCTTTCAAATGTTATACAGAAGCCATTTCGTAATTATTTTTTTTGTAGCCCATTCCTTTTTATTTTTTATTTTTTTAAATTTCTTCTAGGAATTAAGCTCTATGGAGAGCAAACTATACCTGAAAAGCCAAAGGAATGGTAACTTTGCATGAGGTGCAGGCTTGAGCTTCCACTGAACCAAGTAGTAACATTTGTTTAGGCAGAACATAAGACATGAGTCAGCAATAACTGCTTCACTTCATGGCAGCCTGCTTCTTACAGCTTTGAAAGCAGAGAGAAAAGGAAAAATTATGTATCCTTGGTAACAGGATAATTTGTCTGAAGCCACCAAAAAAAAGGTGTCTTGCAAATGAAGCCACTTTTCTCTCTCTCATCTCCTCCTCTCCTGCCCCTGCCTTCAAAACCCTAGTCCTCAAAGCAATGTTGATCCATTATAGTAGTTTAAGAATTTCTTGGGCCTTCTCTTACCTTGATCATTTCAGACTTTGAGGGCCATCTTTCAGCTTGGTGGGATACCATGGCACTCTCCTGGCTCCATGGCATAAGCCACATTCTGTGTTTATAAACAGGAAAAAAAGAGCTGTATTTCCTAGATGGCAAACACAGTATGAGTGGTCATTTTTTAATGCTTCAGTGGAATCCATATTACTTGTGACATTACTATGCTGCTTTATTACTTCCTTATTGCTTTGCTGCTGTGTCTCAGAGAGCCTGTGATGGTCACACAGGGCACTTGCCACGGAACTGCTGGTGAGCAGAAAGACTGAGAGTCTTGTGAGTCAGCCAAGGGTCCCCGTTACTCTGGATGAGTTGGATGCTACATGGCTCTCTGAGGCAACATATAATTGGAGTTTAAGGAAAGGAACATACCTTTGGCATACTTGGGCAGGAAGGGGAAAATGGCCTGGGAAGAAAAAAACCTGTATGTTCTCAAGTGTGAGAATGTGTGATCCATTTGCCTTTGAGAAACATCAGTTGTTTTTGCAGTGGGCAGAGGATTAAGTAGTGTTAACCAGAGTGGTGCTTGGTGTGGGTGGAATCCACTCTCAGCCACATTGTGGTATGATGCAGCAGATATGGTGAAGGTGAATTTTATTTATTCCTGACACACAAACAGGTTCAGGCAGTAGTAGTTTGCTCAGTGAGAGCTGTTGAGTTATCTACAGTGAAGTACATGGATTTCAGGATTGCGACCCAACCTCTTTCCAGGAAATTTCTGCAAGTGCTGAGCTGATTTAAAAGCATGGCATTATCAAAATCTGTTTTGTGTGATTTAGAAGATCTGGCGGTTTTTTTACCTTATGTCAATACCAGGTTGTATTTACCTTAGAGGTAGAAAAAGAGGAGCTCAGGGTCAACCTTACCTAGAAACTATTTCGACTGGAAAGAAAAAGCTTTTTGCTGTCTCTCAAATCAGTGGACTTTCCCCAGCTTACTTGATAATAGGTATTTTGTTTTTTAATCAGTCAGCTGCAGCAGTGAATAAGTGTATGTTCTTCTCTTTATGCTTCCATTGCTTTTTCTCCTGTGTTTAAGGCAGGGTGGATGTAGGGGAGGGAATCTTTCTCCTGATGCTTTAAATAGTATTTAATTCTAACTGTGGATGAATAAGAAAAAATAAGACAAGATGTAACTTAAATGTAGTTCTAATGTTTATGTACAGTTGCTTTTCTGACTCTTTATTCAGTGGTTGCTCTGTGTAATGCAGTTTTCATTTTTGTGTGTGCTCATGCATGTGTTTGAATTACAGTGGCCTTGTTGTCTACTCCGAGGGACCATTAAACTTGGACCATAAACCAGAAGATATGTCTGAACTCTTCAGACCTTTTCACACTTTACTAAGAAAAATAAGGCAAGTAATAAAAGATAGTTGTAACTGCTTCTCTTCTGAATTGAAAATCAGAGGCCTGAAAAAGAACTCTTAAATGCTTAGGAAAATGTTTCTGTTTGCTGTTAACCATAAACTGCATTTTCCTCTCATCAGCCTGATATACTTGTGAAAGAACTAAATGTAGTTTTTCATTCTCTGGGAGTTTTCTGAACTTTTAATCTCTGTGACCATTTCTCTTTTTCTGAATATTCTTTTGTTACATTTTAGATTTTCCTTATGGTTGGATGATGCCTTAAATACTAAAGTTACAGTTTATTTTTGGGAGATTCTGTTTCTAATTAGCATCAATGTTTCTGTTTAACTAGGCTTATTACATTTTCTCATTATGTTGTGATGCAAGACTCAGATAATTCTTAACCTAATAGAACTGACTATCAGTTTTTCATTTTGTGGATCTGTTTTTACAGGATGGATTACATTATATCTACCTCTTTGCACAGTGCTTCGGTCTTGCTTACCATTGGGGATGTGGACTTTGGCTCAAGTATAAAGAGCATTAAAATATTTTTTTCTGACTTGAGTTCTTTAGAAGGATGATCTGCTACTCTGGAGGAAATCAAGCTGTATCTTTAAAGAATCTTTATATTCAGGTTTTTATATTCACCCTTTAGGTCTTTTATCTGGGTGTTAAAAAGTTTTTTAAATCCATAAAGCCTAATATTTTCTTAGAATTCAGATTTATATACCAACTGTCACTTTTGTTCCTAGAAATCTCTAGAGATAATTTGATAGGGTTTGGGTTTTTTTCTTCCCTGTGTCCGATTTTCATTTGTTTATCACCTTCCCTGGATGTCATGATGACAGTTTGATGTACGAATAGTTTGCACATAGTTTATCCAGATTAATCTCCTCTCATCTGTTAAAGGTGAGGCATCTCCTGAGGGAGAATGTAAGCTCTGTCAGGAATGGTTCAGAGGGGAGCTATTTCTGAAGTTACCTTCTATGGATATTTAGAACACATCCTTTTGTATCTCTTGAAAATTCCCTAGTCGTTCTGTCTAGAAGTGATATTGTCTAATTTTTAGGTACATTAATGATATTGATATTAATATCTGAGAATTAAAATTGAGACATTAATGTTTGGTTTGTTCATAGAATCATAGAATTTAGGGGTTGGAATGGACCTTACAGATCATCTAGTCCCAACCCCCTGCCCTGGGCAGAGACACCTCCTCACTAGACCAGGTTGCTCAAGGCTTCATCCAGCCTGGCCTTGAACACTGCCAGGGTTGGGGCAGCCACAGCCTCCCTGGCAAACTGTGCCAGTGTCTCACCACCCTCACAGGAAAAAACATTTTTCTCATCCAACCTAGGCTTTCCGTCCTTCAGTTTGAACCCATTACCCTTTGTCCTATCATTGCAGTTCCTAACAAAGAGTCCCTCTCCAACTCCTTCAGATATTGAAAAGTTGCAATGAGGTCTCTACAAAATCTTCTCTTCTCCAGGCTGAACAGCCCCAACTTCCTCAGCCTGTCTTCATAGGGGATATGTTTCAATCCTCTTACCAACGTTGTGGCCTCCTCTGGAGTTGTTCCAACAGTTCCATGTCCTTCTTCTGTTGAGGACACCAGAACTGCATGCAATATTCTAGGTGGGGTCGCACAACAGCAGAGTAGAGGGGAAGAATCACCTCTTTTGACCTGCTGTCCACACTCCTCATAATTCAGCCCAGCATTCGATGGGCTTTCTGGGCTGCTAGTGCACACTGCAGCTCATTGTGAGTTTCTCATCCATTTGTTAAGGTTTTTCTGAGTGATTATGGTTTTATAAAACACAGAACAGGAACATGAATTGAGGAGCAAAACTGAGTTAGAAAGGAAAAAACTTCAATGGTACTGAGGCTTAAAAAGTTCATGAAGTTTACGTTAAAATAACTTATTTCCATTACATGGCTATCACTGATGTTTTTGGCTGACTAAAGCCAAAAGGATATTTGAAATGTAATAGTCTTCTCATAATCTGTTCTTTCTGCTTATTCCTTACATTTCACAATATGGAAAATGGAAATCAATGAAGTCAGTTTATTGCTCAGTCCATTTAAATTTCTGTTACTGAGAATTTAGTTCTGGGGTTGAAAAGAGATTAGCAAAATGGTTGTTTGTTCAGTAGCTACAATTTTCAGTGCAAACTTTAAAAAAATGAAAATCACTTTCAGATTTGGTTTTGGGAAAAAGTTCTGATATGCTTTAAGACTTATATTTATTCTGTCAAGAGAACATTAAGAAATGTGATTTCAGTTGTCTAGGAGACAAAGTTTGCTAAGTGTTCTTAGTGAGATAGCATCTAGCAGAGCAAAATTCAGGCAGGGCATAATGTGAAATCCTGGCTCTGGAAGTCTCTGAATTGAAGGAACTCAAATACTGGCAAGAACTGGGCTCAAAAAGATCCTTTAGTGATATTCTTGAATGAAATACAATGAGTTACCAATGAGTGTGCTGTTCATATAGGGTAATTAAATTACTTTTAAAAGTACCTAATCTGTCTAGATTTTTTTTTTCTTACCACAGATATTTTTTTTTAACTCATCAGGCTGCAATTCCTGCTCTGTGAGAGTGTTCACAGAAATGTATGAAGGAAGATGGATGAGATATTTTAAATTGCTATTTCTACACCCCAGCAAAGGAGGAGTGTGTTTTCCTGGAGTCTTTCTCCAATCTCCATCACCAATAGTTTAGGCAGGAAAATAGATTCAGTAGTCTTCTGTTAAAATAGTTTTATCTTGTGTGGCAGTTGTGTGCCTGTTGTAAGAATACAGAACAGCATCTTACTGCAGCACATGATCACACCCCAGTGAATTTTTTCAAGTTGTTCTGTAACTTTTTAGCCAACTAAATATTTTAACTTGCAGAGTAACATCATATATGCAGGTGATCTAGTTTGTAAGATTACAAGTAGTTTTTAAACCTTGTTATCCGATAATATCCATAAGGCAACTGAGTACTCTACTTATGTGAAGCCACATAATTAAATTAGAACTAGTGGAGAAAAGTATCTATTAGGTAGGAAAATTTTTGGTGTCCTTTGGTGGCTGAAAGCTTAGAAAACAATAGAGATTGTTGAGGCTCTCTGAGCAAAAGCAGTAAGGGTTCTTGCTTAGATTTTGGTAAGCTTGAGCAGCAAATTATGGCTTTGAGTATTTTAATTAATATCTAAGCCAGGTGCTTGTGTTGACTTTTATTTTGGATGTCAAACATTAGCATTGGTATTTCATACATCTGCCAATGCATAATTACATAGTAGTGTTATCTCTGTTTCATTGAAACTAAGACATTTGAACCGTTTCTGCCAAACTACTGCAATCTGCTTAGTAAGTGTACAAAGCATATCATCTGTTACATGCATAGATATTTAACTTAGATGCCTCTGACACTGAACATTCTTGTAATAAAATATTACCTGTTCTATGTAAACATGTGAGGCTGCTGCAGGGATTTTCAGATATCAGCAAACTCGGAGTTTTGCAGTGCTCCTTAATTCTACTCTATTTCGGAGCTCTTTGCTTGCCTGGTGCATGTTTCTGGACCATTACAAGTGATGGCAGGGTCCCCGTGGATTTTGCTGGTGCAGAATCAAGCAGGTTGCAGATTGTGTGATACAGAATCAGAGAATTGTACCACTTTAGGTACATGAAACCTTTCTGTACCATTGGATAGAAATCAGGTGCAGTATACATGCTGTCAGTGTTAAAGAATTGGGTGGAGACACTGAAATCTTTATGCTTTTAAGGTGTGCACAGTGACTGGGGAAAAACTGGTTAGTTTGTCTGAGGTGGCTGTGTTCAAAACGTTGAGTTGACTTAAGACTTCTGCAGTAAAGAAGTACCAGTGCTCTTTGTTAGATATGGGTGTTGGTTTCTCAGAGCTGATCTGTTGGAACAGATCTGCAGACTTTGGTGGGCTGAACTCAGTGCAGCACTGCAGAGGCAGGAGGATGCCCTTGGCATCCCTGTGCCTGCATCATGCTCTTACAGTGGCAGCTCCATAGAGACAGCTGGTTCTGTTCTGTTCAGAGCATGAGCTGAAGCACAGGCTGGCAATAACAATGATGCTGTTCTCTGAAAGCAATACTATTTAAAGTTCCAGTCAGAACAGGGAAAATGTTAATGTAGGAGACTTGAGGAATGTGCAAGTCGGTGCACTTGGAGTTTTGTGGCCCTGTCTTCTATTTAGGGAAGCTTGTCTCTAAATGAACATCTGGCTCAGATCTTTGAAGAAGTAATCTCTGCACTCTGGGTATTGGCAATATGTTCATAGGTTTTGCAGAGTAAATTTCTACTACTGCTTCTAACAAGCAGAGCACATCTTAAGAACTTGCTTTGTTTTTCTGCCAGTAGCTGTAACCACTGCAAGAAAAACGTTACTCCTATTTTGAAAGCTAGATTGACTTGCTGTGATACAATGCCAAGAAAAGTAAGAGCAGGTGAAACCTCAACATGCACTTTCTTAAATCCAGGGTTTTCTAAAGCCTCTCTGAGAAGAAAGCACATCACTGCTGTCAGGGTGGATTGCAGAAGTTCTTTTTACCTGTGGCCTCTGAATAATGAAAGCAGAGGGAGAAATTGTTTTTTCCATGCAAGCACAGCACTTGCTTGGATCCAATGAGTTAGATGTGCTTCAGCAGAAAGGAAATGAACTGTCGAAGTAACTACGGCTTAATTAAGCCTTATAATTTACTAACGATGCCTGATGTTTAGATTTTCAGTAGTGAGAGTTCACATTTCTTTCTCTGTAGTGGTCGACATTGATTTTGTTCTCAATATCTTCATTTTGTTTTCATATCTACATATCTGCATTTTAAGACATGGCATGTTCCTATTGTTGGCAGTGAATCCTGTATAATCTACTACACAGTGTATCAAAAAGGTAACTGTTGATCCAACATTTGTCACCTTTCAAACAGGCTGGCGAATCTAAGGAATTTTAAAACACAGAAGTGAAGATAATTCACAGAATTACAGAGTGGGTCAGGTTGGAAGAGACCACAGTGGGTCAGATGATCCAACCTCCCTACTCAGGCAGGGCCATCCCAGAGCACATGGCTCAGGATTATGTCCAAAGGCTTCTTGAATATCTCCAGTGAGGGAGAATCCACAACCTCTCTGGGCAATCTGTTCCAGTGCAAACATTCCTGGGTTCATTGCCCGAACCTCTTTTATAACAAGCTGTATTTTTTAACAGCAAAATTTCCCGTGTTTGAATTGGGAAAATGAGTGTATTTCCTTTGAATTTAAAGCAGGATTATTTCTGTGCTGAAATTACAGGCCTTGTAGACTACAGCATGTAATTCAAGTGGTTATGTTACTCTTGCAAGGCAGCATGGATCTGACTCACCTAAGGAAACATGAGGTCTGTCAGATGATTACATTGATTATTATGTTTTTTTAATCAGGCTTTATTTACTGTCCTCGAAACTGCACACAATTGTGTTTAACTTTTGAGGTGTTGTTACTGGCAGAAAACAGAGTTCATTACTCAAGTCAATGAAGCTAATCAGCATAAAATAAGTGTTCCCAGCACTTACTTTGCAGTGGATGTGTGAAACCTGTATAGGATAGTCTGAGCAGCCAGGCTCTGTGTCTGTGCCTTGGGCAAGGAAGCAGAGCAGCTCTGGGCACCCAGACATCCAGGAATCCTGGTCACTGCCATATGGTGTTCTGCAGACTGAACAAAACCACAGGCTAGATGCTTAAAAGTCAGAAGATTCAATCTTTAGATTTTCCCTGGGCCCATTTCATTCCCAGTTATGCTGCTGAGTTTGGATGGAAAACAAATTCCTTTGAATGTTGCTGGTATAGTTGATGTTTGTAGAAGTTGCGAATTCTTATCTCATGTTTTGAGAAGACTCTGTGACTGTGGTGTGTGGAGAAGCATAGCTGATGTTTAAGCAGTTGACTGTTGGTCAGTTCCTAACACTTTTTAATTCATGGAAGAAAAGTTCCCTGAGGCATATTGAACTCAAGGATGCCACCTTGGTTCAGAAATCCCTGAGCTACAGGCTCTGGCAGCCAGTTGTTGTGGGTTTTCTCAAAAAATTAAAACCCCGATTGTAAAATCCCACATTACTTTCTTTATGCTTATAAAATCCTCTATCACAATGTTTCTGTAAAAACAAAGTGGAAATTCTTAACACAAAGCCTTGTGGCAGCAACATGTAATTCTAGGGGTTTATTCATTCTATAGTTATTTTGGAAATAAACTGTAATATTGCTATTTTTATGTTGACCTTAAACCATTTTCTGTCAGTTTGTTTTTATGGTGCTTAATCTCTTAGAGACACTGATTACTCTTTGGCTACAGTATCTCAATAGTAAGAGGTATCATTATATACTGTTCAGACTAAAGAAAGGAATGTATGAGTATTTAAAGTGTTCTAGTGTGCCAGATAGCAATAGTGGTTTATAGCTTAATTAGGTAGATGGGTCTAACAAAGATTGACAATCTTTTCAGTCATAAATGAGTAAGAAAGGAAAATGGGCAAATTTTGGATTTGATGATACATATGGAATGATTCTGTGACATACTGACTTTTTTACTAGAGAATGTGGAAACAAGTGGTGCAGTTGTTCTTATAAGGTACTTCTGGAGGCTTAGGATTTTTTACAGGGTCATATTACTCATCTAAATGAAGATTTATTTTGAAAAAAAATGTTGATTGTGTGAAATGTACATAATGATAAGTTTGTCCTGACCTAAGCACTCTTACCTAAACTGTTAGGTTTTAGAAATTGTAGGTAGCTGATGAACAAGTCAGATACTAGTGATGTATTTTTGAGCTATTTGAGAAAGCTAATAGTACTTGCAAAAGTATTTAGTCTGCGAGTTAACGAGTTAAGAGTGCAAACCATTGGCTGGAAATCAAGATGTGAGATGTGCCAAATGTTTCTTTGGGATTTTTTGATCCTCTTGTTTAGACTGAAATTACTCCTTTAAGGGAATTCTTTTAATAGGTGCATATTACTATCTTTTTCCAGCCGTATGTCACCTGCTAGCAAATGATTCCTAAAAGCATGAGGAGTAGGAGCGGGTTTTGCTGTTCCCATCCTTTCATTTATGCTGAAATACACTTACTGATCTTTGAAAATGTTGACAACAGTTGTTGACAGAGGATATTTTTATGTGGTTTCTAGTTGAGAATCATAGTATATATCAAATTCTGACCTAAAATTAAGTGCTGATTTGTCTATGAATTTGTTATAAAGTTATAAAGCACTTATAACACTTCGTTTTCAGGTGCTTATAGTCCTAAACTGCAGTTCTGAGGACACTTGGTAATACTGGAGATGCTGCATGTCTCTAGAAAACAAAGTTTACTAAATAACTAAATGTTTGCTTCTAGACATGCCTGATTCTTAACATCACGCAGAAGCTTAATTCCTTAATCCCTGAGTGTTGTGGTTTGACCCCAGTTGACATCTCAGCCCCACGCAGCTGCTCACTCACCCCTCCAGTGGGTTTGGGCAGAGAATCGGGGAGTAAAAGTGAGAAAACTCATGGATTGAGATAAAGATGGTTTAGTAAGTAAAGCAAAAGCCACACACAAGCGAAGCAGAGGAAGGAATTAATTCACCACTTGCCATGGGCAGGCAGGTGTTCAGCCCTCCCCAGGACAGCAAGGCTCCTTCACATGTAGTGGTGACTCGGGGAGACAAATGCCATCAGTCCAAATGTTCCCCCCTTCCTCCTTCTTCACCTGTTTCATATACTGAGCAGGATGCCATATGGTCTGGGATACCCTTGGGTCAGCTGGGGTCAGCTGTCCCAGCAGTGTCCTCTCCCAATTTCTTGGGCACTCCCAGCCTCCTCGCTGCTGGGGCAGTACGGGGAGCAGAAGGTCCTTGGCTGTGTGTAAGCTCTGCTCAGCAGTCACAAAAACATCCCTGCGTTATCAACACTGTTTTCAGCACAGATCCAAAGCACAACCCCACAGTAGCCACTATGAGGAAAATTAACTCTGTCCCAGCCGAAACCAGAACACTGACATAAGTGTTTGAGACAGGAGAGTGCCAACTTGCAATCCCTGTGTGAGTGAACAGGCTGTCAGACATCCGTGTTACATAAGTGATACTGCTATTTTTAATGAATTCTTTTATCTGACAATATAATACTGTGAAACTTCTGCAGTACTCTTTTGCAGAATAATTTTCAGAATCTAGCTGCAGGATGGCAAGTTAGTCTCCTAATCAAAGTCAAATTTGTGAATTAAAGAATTAAAATAACCAAATATAGCTAAGCATGGGCAACATTTTCACTATAAGTCAATGGGGAAAGATCCATTTTTGTATGTGTGTTTTGTTTTCTTTTGGGCTTCACTGCAAGGATATGTATTATTTGATACCCTATATTTGCATGAATAATCTTAAGTTCAGGCATCAGCAATCACATGTTGTGAATATGAATGCCAAATGCACATTGAGTTACAGAGTTGAAGGTACTCTGTGCCTTCAAGTTCTGGATTTCTGCACTAACAGTCAAGGCTCTCTTAAAATCTGTAACACCAGTGCCTCCTGTGATTGTAAATGCAAAGTGATGTATTTCTTCGTTTTCAGGGATCTACTTCAGACACTAACCGAGGATGAACTGCATACACTGGAACGTAACCTCTGCATCTCTCAAGATGTGGATTTTCCTGTCAGAGCAGATCCTGAAGTACCCTCTGTCATTACACCAGGCATAACTGCGACTTTGCCTCCTAAGGAACTTTCAGCAAAAGCTGAGAACACAGAGGCTGAGTTGGCTTGTTCAATGCAGTATGATGAACAGGAGCTGGAGCAGCTGAACAGGATGGTACACAGAGTCGGAGATGAAATGTCTTCTCTGCTTTCCCCTCCAAGCATCTGTCAGTCTCCAGCTCACAGACCTAGCCTAAGAAATAGTTCTAGCACAGAAGCTTCACCGACAAGACACCATCTTGACAATTTAACTGATGAAGAGGACAGAGTGTTTTTTATGGATGACCTAGATGGAGCAGGAGAAGCTCTTGCTGGGTTGGATTCAGTAAGTGATACTTTTGCATGGGTGAATAACCCTTGCCACAATTCAAAACAGAACCTGCAATACAGAGATGCTTTGCTATATGAGAATGGCCATCAGACAGAGGAAACTTTGCTTTTAAAAGATGCTGAAAGTGACTTAAGCAATAATAACAATGTTGAAGATGGAAAACAGATGTCTGGCATTTCAGTTCCGAATTCATGCAGCTGTCTAGAAGGTCCAGACTCACAGTTATACCTCAATGGTTGGGATGCATATGCTGATGATGCAGAGACTGCGGAAGTGATAGCTCACAGGACAGGGGGAATGAAAATATCTGCTACTGTAATATTCAATCCTAAATCTCCCTCTAGCTCAGAATCCCCAGTAACTCCAGAAGCAGCTATTAGTTGCATTCCTGGACCTGCTAATCCATTAGCAAATGAGGAGGAGGATGAATCCCATAAACTCAGTATAGCTGCCACAAACTGTCTAATTAATTCCTGTGTGTGTTGTGGCAGCTGTGAAGACAGCAGGGAGGACGGTGTTGAAGGTTTAAAGACTAAACATTCTGCAGGAGGTGTTGTAAATGCTTCGTACACATTAGTAAAGTCTAAGGAAATGGACCATGTAGATAACTTGGACAATTCAGTCTCTGCACAGGAAACATTAAAACCTGAAACTCCTGCTTTGTTAGCAGAAAGAGACTTTGGCAGTGAAGAGCAGAAACTGCCAATCTCCTCTAAGTGCCTGGCACATTCCTCAGGTTCACAGGTAGGAGCAGAAAGTGACTCACAAGGAGAAGCAGAAAGCATCTCAAATCAGCAGAAGAAGTGGGAGAAGAGAAAACAACTATGTGAGAAAAAAATGGACTACCATGAAGATGCTAGTAGTGAAAGGACAGCAAAGGAAGATGTAAAGTCAAGATCTAGTTCAAGGTAAGAGCAACTTGATGTAATTTGCATGTAAATAAATTCCTGTATCCTTGTACTGTAATGATTGGTATATCATCAATGTTGATTTTAAAGAAAATAGTGTGTTGCAAGAATAAGGAATTTATCCATATGTATTTTTTAATACAGATAGCTTTTTATTGGACTTCAGCTTTTCTGGAAGACATTTGGGAATGATCTGAATTTTAATTGCCTAATGTCTCTATATCATTGAAGTCAATGTTATGTTACCTGTTCAGTGTATCCAAGAGTGCATTGCTACTAAACAGTACCTGGATCATTACCTCTCTTGTATTCTGCTGTTTTACAGGAAAAGTGTGTCTGGCAGATACTAAAAATTTAACTTCTGCATCAGTGCAGAGGATTAAACTTGGATCTAAACATGTTTTACCTTAGATTCCTTTGAGACAAGGGGGTTGATCTGATCCCATTGCCTGTGAGCACGAGTGTATTGGTGAATATCTGTGTGCTGAAGGGCCTAACAGAGTGCAGAAACAGCTCTTAAAACTACTGGACCATTTCAGCCAAAGCTGATAGACGAACAGAGGTCATGGATTAAGGTTCCGCATGTTTAGTGACAATAAGGAACTTCATAACAGGAGATGCCATAATAGTAGTTGTATTAAAGGAAGTGCCACGCTTTAGCTCAACTTTGATTAGACATTAGGGATTTTACACGTCAGTAGGAAACCTGACATCATTTTGGTTTACTGTTTAGAGGATAATGTGTTTTGTAGTGAGTGATGTCCTCAGTTGCCCTTGAAATATTAATATCATAAAGCAAGAAATCAAATAGAAGTTACTGTTGTTTTCTGTATTTCTGTGACAGATTTCTTCCTCTGTGCCTTCCTGTGTCAGTACTGAGATCATGTGTGTGGTGGAGGATCTCTCATTTTGTTATGTTTATGGAGTTCAGGATAGCACAGTGGAGATAGCTTGAACCATGAAGCATAACCACAATATAAAGGCTGCAGAAACAAACATTAATTTAATAACATATCAATTGAATTGTGAAATATTTTACTGGAAATAGAATCAAGAGTTCTTTGGCTTGACATTCCTTTTTCAGGTAAAACACAACTTAGCATGCACAAAACTTGACTTTTGAGAAGGTAATTTTATCTTCATTATTCTCTTTGCAATCTTACGCTTGCAAGTATGATCATATTCAAGGCCAATAGGGTTTCTGAGTGGACTTCATTTTAAGAAGTAATTCACAAATCCCTTTGACGTTTCATGATTTTGCAACACTTCAAGTGGAATATTGTTTAAAAGTAATTACTGTATGTTTAATTTGTTTCCTGATAAATCATACATTGTTTGCACAACTCAAACAATTGGTCAACTAATTTTTGCCTTGAGTAGGATGGCAAATGAAATTGTGAGAACAAGTATGCAAAATATAGTAAAATTATGTGTATATAAGGTACCTTTTCAGCCTCACATGTTTTGTGGATTCAGTAACTTCTCCACCCACTTGTCCAACCTCTATTAATGTTGTGTAAAAATTTTATCTGAGAATTGTTCTTTAACAGAGCTCTGAAGTCGGTGTTCCTCTGTGTTCTTTTGTTTACTCCTGGTTCCTGTCTGGCCTCTCCTACTCGTTGTGATTTTGTAGACCTAAGTAACACCTCATCTGTGGTCACTTTTTCAGATTGGAAGAGTCATAGCCTGCTTAATCAGAAGTCATCCAGAAATTGTCCATACCTTTGATCATTCCTGTCTCTTGCTCTAAGTCTTTTTCAATTATACTATTTCCTGTTAGTGATAAATGAATCAGAACTACACTTACTCAAGATATGGCCAAACTGTGCATGTGCACAGTGGCATAAATATTTTCTGTTGGTTTTCCATGGTTCCCAGTATTTGACTTTGGATTTTTGCCAAGTGATGTGCGGATGTTGTTTTTGAAGTTGTCTCCTAAAGCCCCAAGATGCTGCTTATGAGCTCAGAGGCTGTCATTCTAGAACTGATGCTAAAACTGTTCTCCCTATGTTTACCAATTGAGTCTCCTGTTGCCACTTACTATCTCTATTCCGACTTCAAGATCCTGGGCAGTTCCTCAGTCTCCTCTGGTTATTGCCCTGAATCATTTTGCACTGGTAGCAACCTGTCAGACCTCATTGCTCTCCCTGTTTTTGCAGACTGTGTGTGAAAACAGAACTCCCAGGAGGCTGAAGAACTTCACTGGTGACATCCCACTCTTCTGAGAAGTGGTTGTTTAACAGCTTCTCCCTATTTGTGGTTAAGAATTAATTTTCCACTTCGGGCTCCTTCCTCTTATGCTGTTGCTTCCTAGTTTTCTTAAAAGCCTTTAGTGAGGTATTTGCACAGAACCTATTTGGAAATCCAGAGGCTGACAGCTCAATCACCATTCTTCATAAGCTTCTTGACCCCTTTAGGGAGCTCCCAAGTGGTTCCCTCTGTGGAAATCATGTTGCTTCTTTCCAGACAGACCTTCATATTATTGTCTGCTTATTTTAGCTTTTGATATATTCTGTTAAGTTGCTTGGTATGAACATCAGGCTCACAGAACTAGAGATTGCCACCTTTAGACTCCAGGCATCAAGGAAGTTTTAAAAGAGAGGTGAATAATTCATCTCCTTCATTCTTGAGTTCTCCTAAAAGTCTTGGGTGAATAATTTTGGATAGTTTAACAAGTTGGTGGGATTTGTCTGTTTTCACCATAGCCTCTTCCACAGTTCGTTTGTGGATTACATCTAATTATCTGTATTTGTTATTGAGACTACAGTACCTCTGTTATTGGCAAGTATTCCACCTTTGCAGCACTAGAGAAATAGGGATGAAGGTACTTCATTGTTGCTGCTTTATCCAGAAGCATTCTAATATTAACTCCTTTGGTATATTCTGTGAAAAATGGAGATGCTGGGGATCTACTGATAACTGGATTAAAAAGTTATATGTGTAGATCCTTAGTTTTTTCTTATAGACATCTATATATAGATGTGGTTCTTGCCTCTGAATCACTAGTCATGTTATCAGTAAAAGAGATAATTCAGTTACAAAACAGAACTTTGAGGACCTTGCCTTACTCATGCTGCCTGGGCAGTGACTAATCACTGCTTTTTGATGGTATTTTTAAATTGGAAGATCACATTAGGCTTCTGTGACTGCTCCCTATTACATGCTTGTGAATGCCAATTTAACCATAGGGGAAATGTTGGAGACAGTAGATTATTTTCAGAATGATGGACCCATTAGCTAGAACAATAAGCAATCTAATACACATGGAATAGCTGCAGGATAGGCTCATTCATCAAATTGATAAATGTATTTACTTTCTAGTTACTGTAAGTCACCAAGTAGGAGAAGAAAATTTTCTTTCCCTTGTCTGAATCAAGCACCTGTCCAGTGTGTATGTTACGATGCAAACTGTTTGGTTTAGGAAGTCAGTCATTGTACTAGGTAATATGACATTATAGTTATAATTTCTATGATCCAGACAGGTTTACCATAATCATATATCTGAAATAGCTGGTATTTCAGGCTTCTCTATCTAGCCTCAAAATTCAATGGAGTTTAAAGTACAGATTAAATACTCTTCTAAAGATTTTGTAGAATCACAGAATGGCTTGTGTTAGAAGGGACTTTGAAGATCATCTAGTTCCAACCCCCTTGCCATGAGCAGAGACACTTTCCATTATACCAGGTTATTCAGAACCCCATCCAAGCTGGCCTTGAACATTTCCAGGGATGGGACATCCACAGATTCTCTGAGCAACCTGCTTCAGTGCCTCACCACCCTCACCGTGAAGAATTTCTTTCTAACATATAATCTAAACCTACTCTCTTTCAGTTTGAAGCCATTCCCTTGTCCTGTCACTACATGCCCTTGTAAAAAGTCCCTCTCCATCTTTCTTGTAGGTTCCCTTTGAGTACTGAAAGGATGCAATTAGGTCACCATGAAGGTTTCTCTTCTCCAGGTTGAACAATTCCAATTCTCTTAACATTTCCTCATAGGAGAGGTGCTGCATCCCTCTAACCATCTTGGTGGCCCTGCTCTGGACTCACTCCAGCAGACTGGTGTCCTTCCTGTGCTGGTGACCCCAGAGCTGGATGCAGCACTCCAGGTGGGGTCTCATGAGAGCAGAGTAGATGGGCAGAATTCCTTCTTCTGACCTGCTGTCCACGCTGCTTTGGATACAGCCCAGAATACAATTGGCTTTCTGTGCTGAAGTGCACATTGCCAGGTCACCTCCAGCCTCTCATCCACTGGCACCCCCAAGTCCTCCTCAGCAGGGCTGCTCTTGATCTGCTCATCCCCAGCCTGTATTGATGCTGGGGCTTGCCCTGCCCCAAGTACAGCACCTTGTACTTGGTCTTGCTAAACCTTGAGAGATTCCCATGGGCCACTTTTTGAGCTTGTACAGGTCCCTCTGGGTGGTATCCTGTCCTTTAGGTGTGTCAAGTGCACCACTCAGATTGGTGTCATCTGCAGACTTGGTGAGGGTCACTCAATCCCTTCATTTATGTCATTAATGAAGGTATTAAATAGCACTGGTCCCAATATGGACCCCAAGGGACACCACTTGTCACTGATGTCCACTGGGACTCTGAGCCATTGACCACTACACTGTGGATGTGGCCATCCAACCAATTTCTTATCCCTCTAATGGTTCATGCATTGACTCAATCTCCCCAGTTGAGAGAGGGATGTGGCAGATGGTGTCAAAGGCTTTACAGAAGTCCAGACAAATGACATCTGTAGCCTTTCCCTTGTCCATTGATGTAGTCATTCCATCACAGAAGGTCATCATTGAGTAGTGACATGTTTTTACTACTTTGTTTTTGAAATCATAGCTGATGTTGTGTCTTTCTGTTATTTGCTTCTCAGTATCTCAAAGATACAAAAACATGGCCTGAGAGTCTTGGGCAGCAGAGTTAATGAGATGCAAATACAAGAAAAGCACTAGCAAAGATGTAGTTAGTATCTGCTCTGCTGAATGGACAATGTGATAAAGGCTGTCATGTAGCAAAACTGTTAAAGGGGGAAAGTCATGTAAGAATAGTACAGAGGATGATAAAATGATGACAAAGCACCATTTGGTGCTTCGGGTTAAAAAGGATATAAGTTAACACCAAAATGGAGCTTTAAATCTGTATCTAGTATTCCTTGTTTTTCAACTGGAAGCAAGCCATACAGACTTTTTTTTTAAATGCCCATTCTGTCATAGTATTCTGCCTGCTTTTTCCCAGGGGAAAGAAAATTACAAAGAGTGAAGATCATTTTTTTTGGTCTTTAGAAAATATTTGGCACTCTGTTCTTTCCAGAGTTCAGGGGTCCTTGTAAACCTGCTAATTCTTGTATGTGTTTGATGAAGTTTGGCAGCTTGTTTCATATTGTCACACAATTCTGGTGTTTTCATGTTTTAGTCTTAAATACCTGGTTTTGTTGCATGTTTGTTTTATCTACATGCTGACCTCAAAACAGTTCTGATATATAGAAAAGGATTCTTAAGGATAGCTTCTCCCTCTTCCACTGCAGGTCTGTTGTGTCCAGCTTAAAGTTGACAAATATTTTTTCCATTTTCCTTGATCTGTATCTTCTTGGTGGAGCCTTTTGCAGTGCACCTGAGAACTGGCAAAAGGTGCTGAAATTGGTAGTGAGGAGAATTATCTTCACACTTCCCACAAGCTCTAGCTGTATCCATTGGCTGTTAGATGCTGGTGCTGTTCTTATTTGCTTGTGGGGGCTTTATTTATAGAGTATTTTGCCATGTGCTTCTGCATTGTGTAAGGAGGAGGAATGAGGCATCCTTGGAAAAGCATGTCTTGCTGTTTGTTGATCTGTATTGCAATTCTAGAATAAGATTAATAATTTATTCTCCTCCAGCTTGATATTCAGGTTGTCTCATTTCTTAGTCTTGCAACTCTGTAATCTTAAAATTGTACAATATTTGTATATTACAATAGTCTATAATATAATATATTTCAAGTTTCATTTCCTCAGCACATTAGAATAACTCTGTAAAAAGATGAACACCTGTTTTGTACAGTTGGTTTCTAATTTTGATTTTTTGGCCGGTGTTTTTTTTTCCCTCCTTAGCAACATGTGATATGTTCACATTTTCTGTACAGCAATTTTAAGATAAGTCATCCCACCTTTATAAATGCATGAAAAAGAGACATTTGTATTTAGAGGATGGCTAACATTTGGTAAAAAACCAAAACCAAATTCACACAGGTGACCTTTCTAGCTTGTCCTTTAGTTTCTACCATTTGATTCTACAAGTACTCCTTTATCAAAACTAGATTAATTGATTTTGCAGTGCACATTAACTAAATGTCTTCATGCATTTCTGTAATATTGCCATCACAGTTAAGAAAATTATGTTTTTACATTAAAAAGTCGCCTTTTCCATAAAAAAATTGTGGACTGCTGTGCAAGTTCACGTAAGCAAAAATGTGTCTCCTTGGTCTCTCATACTGATTAGTCTTTTAACTAGTTACTCAGGAGAAAGTAAACTTCTCATCAGCAAGAGGGATATAGTAGTTGATTGGGAACCAAAGATCAGCCTTTCACCTGCAAAACTTCCCTTAAGCAATTGCTTCTCTAGCTGTAGACTGAAATTCTTCTTCCCCTTCTGATCTTCTGTTTCTTTTATTTGTGCAACTAGCCAGATTCAGGGTAAATAATTTTTTTCTGTCCTTCCTCCCCTTTTTAACAATACAAGCCTCAAATTAGCAGTGGCAGTGTTTCACCTCACCCATTGAACCCTGATTTGTGTGGTATCTGACTACTTGACTGTTAGGAGCTTAGTGTGCAAATAGAAAGTGTCAGTGTTTTACACCAGCTTCGCTTTTACTAGGTCCATGTATCAGTTGAAGCAAAGCAAGGTATGTTAGCTCTCAACATGCAGATTCCTGAAATGAGTATAATAAGTAAAACAGAGGTTTGACAGATGCTTTTTGAGTGGACTTGGTGTGACACATGGGGCTTTAGAGTTAGCCCTCATGTAGTGAGCTAGACAGGTAAGACCTGTGCAATTAACTAGTGTAACACGGAATGTAATTGAACTCAATTAAGAGCATTCATAAAGAAACCATCCCCTGTAACAACCAGAGGTTTAATTAAATATAAGAGACTAGAAACATTGCAGTAGAAAAAAGCACAGGAAGCAGGATAAAGTAAGGTTGGCTTTCAGTTTGTTATTAGAATAATTACAAAAAGTGGCCAACGGCTTTAAAGAAATGGTTCATTAGTTCAGTATTCCCTGAAAAGAGGCAGCCACATCACCCTGTGTCACTGTGCTCTGTTGCTTCAAATCATTGCTTATTTTTATCAGAAGTGCTGAAGAATCCTATTTTGATGAGCATGGATAGTGGTTTTCTGCAGGGCTAGAATTTTTTTAATAGCACTGTACATGTTGAAGACCTGCAAATGAAACATACTTTTGCCACCTTACACAGTTTAAACAGTCCTGAGTCCCAGTCCAACACAATATTGATTGCAAATGAGCATGAGAGGTGGTGAAGTTCAGGTGGCCTATGGGCTGATGTGGGAGCAAAGGGTTAGTTGCCATCAGCTACAGGATGTGTCTATATGCACATGTCTTCTCTTACAATTGTGCTAAGGAACCTGTGTGCTGAGCTCCCATCAGCTGATATGGGAATCTTGAGGTGGGAAAAACAGGTCAATTCACCTCAGGATCTACCAGCGTCTTAGAAGAGCTGGGAGAATCCTCAGGTAGACACTGATAAGGAGAAAAATCTACAAAAAGTTATCCTGAGTCTGAGAGGGAAAGCAGTGAGTGTCAGGAGTTGGTTTTGTTTGCTGTTTTGGTTTTTGTGTGTGTTTTTTTGTTGTGTTTTTTTTAAAAGGTAGTTAGTATAACACTGAGTTATTGTGATTGGATTCACATTTCTTGGTACTAAATAAACACAGAATTTCTTATCTGAAGAGTTACAGCTTGAATATGAACCAGAAATAAACACTGTAAATCATAAATGCTATTTCTGGTAAAAAAATCTCAATTTATACTGATACACAGGAGTGAGAAAAGCATTTACACATTGTAATTGCCTAAACTACACAACCTCTGTTACAACAAACTAACCTCTGCGAGTGTGTTTTGTGTCAAACACAGTTTACATTGCCAAATGATGACTGACTAGATGGATATCTAATCCTGAGTCAGAGGATCGTTCAGCATGGCCAGGTTTGTGCACCAAGGGAAGGATAGAGTAGTGGAAAATGAAAGCATTTATGAAGCAATTTAGAACGGCAGATAGTGTTAAGGCCTAAAAACATATGAGATGGTGGAACTGATGAGAAGAAGTTATGCTGATAGCAACTGGTTAGAGGTGAGAGAAGATTCAAGTGAGAGGAGAACAAGTATGGGGAAGGGATATGATGTGAGGCTTGTAATCTGTTCAGAAGATGCCTGTGAAGATGAAAATAAAAATAGCATTGAGATAATTGGTAATGGAAGCTGGTAGTTGGCCATTATGTTCAGGGGTTACTCATCAAGTTTACTTACCATTAAGGTCCTTTATCATTTTCCCTTCTGGCTCAGACTATCCATTCCCCATAGTTAGCTGATGATAGACAGTGTTTTCCTGACTTAGGACTATGTTGACAATAAATAATACCTGGTCTTAACAGAGAAACGGTACTTTACAGTGTTGGTTGATGTGGTTTATGTTTTAGCATTTAACTCCCCAAAAATATGTGAGAACTTTGAGTTCTTAGGAAAAATGTTAGCGCTTTGGGTTGTGCGTAAGAGCTGAAAATCTCAAATTCTTTAGAACAAAACAAAAAATGTAGGAAACTAGAATGTAAGAAAACTGAATTTAAGGTCTTAGTTACAATTGTAACTGAGATATTTTGATTGGGTTTCCAATATAACAGACAGATTCAAGAAGGCACTGTAGGACAGCAAACATGATGTCTCTCAGAAAAAATATTACCACCCAAGGCAACTGACAGGATTGTTACAATGGGAAAATCTGGAAATGGTGGGGAGGTGAGAGAGCATAAAAGGTGCTGAGGTTGCTAGTTGTTCTTGTTTCCTGGTTCTGCTGTTCAAAGATGACTTTATTCCAAACAATGCATTTAGTCTTTGCAGGATAGCTGTTCCTGCTGTCGCAGGAGGAGTGATGCTCCTCACTCATGAGAGAGAAGCAACAATACGCAATTGCTCTAAGACAATCAGTTAACTAAAACCAATGGTAAATGTGACCGTGGTTCGATAAGATTCAATGGCAAGGTACACTTCAGCATTTACTGCATAGGGAACAGGGTCAGACAAAACTGCCAAGGAGACTCTTTAATTGAGGCTTGAGGTTCAGAGAAGACCCTTTCAGAGCAGACTTCTCAGAGAGGAGTCTGGGCACAGCTCGATCCAGACTTGGTCAATTGTTTATGTCTAAAGGATTATATATGTGCAACCAATCTTTTTATCACTTAGCATGTTGAAACTGAAATATTAGCTAAGTCCAAATTCACTTGCTGAGTACCTGATGTGATAAGGATTCTCTCAGCCTCGAGGAGAAACCTTGAGAGGCATCCCTACTCAAGGGGAGGTCCTTCTGTGCAGCCTGCTGCCAAGCAAGAGGGCTCAATGGGCCCTGCACTGTCCACTATTTATGGGCTAAGATGATTCACTAATATTTGCATACCAGCCATACTTCAATTGGGACATGCTCAGCTAGCCCTCAGCTCTTGTACAATATTTGTGACCCTTAGCTACTGTAGTGTTACCTGTCTCCCCAGAGCCCAACTTGGGTGCAGCCATCACACTGCCATTTTTGGCTGTTTCTTAAACAGGAAAGGGGAGCAAGCACACCACCTCACCTGTTAAGTCATGCTGTGAAATTACATGCTAATGGATTTTTTAAATATCATTTAGCTACCATAAAACAGATAGTAAAAGTGCATTTTAGTAGCATGACCATATTGTAAGATTTGGATGGGTAAAGGTGATGAGCTATAAAAGAGCAAGCCTTTGTTTAAATGCATATATCTCTTCATAATGAGTAGAATTAGCAAGGGAAATTACATAAAACGAATGAAAGTTAAATAGATTTTTGTTCAAGTCTGATAAAATTATTTTCCGGTTGTGAAGTCTCTCCTTTCAAGTAAAGCATGGTACACTGGGGATTTATTTTCAAATTGGCAATCAGAAATGAGAAACATGAAGGGATACATTTTCTGAGTGATTAGTGGGAGGTATGCAAACAAATCCTATTATTTCTTAGTGGGATTAGAGCACATACCTTCCATGCACTGCTTTGAAGAATTCCCCTTAAGCATTCTTCCAGACTTCTAGCTGAAAAATAGCTACAATAGTAAATTTGGTAAAAGAAAAGAGTTTGCAATGCAGCTGGTTTGCGTATGCCTAAAAAGCAAAAGAGCATTAAAAAGTCTGCTAATAATTGTGGAGAAGTAAGGCAAAATAACCCTGACCTATATAATTGCCTCTCTTTTAACTAGAGATGTTTCCTAGGCTTCTCCTTGCCTTGTCCAAAGATTTCTGTTGACTGAACATTTGAGT